>NC_061508.1:139335116-139425863 GCF_022539505.1 Lolium rigidum
CGTTTGGAGGGTTTCTGGCGACTTCGACTTCCTCCCGTGCGTTTTTAGGTCGAAGGCAATAAGTAGTCCGAAAGAGGGCGTCGGGGGCCAGCCGAGGCCGCCACACACTAGGGCCGCACGGGCCCCTCCTGGGCCGCGCCGGCCTAGTGTGTGGGGCCCTCGGGCCCCACACAGCTCGCCCTTCGGCTCCGCCAATATTCAGGGAAAATAGGACCTTCGCATAAATTCGAGGATTTTCCTGAAAGTTGGATTTCTGCACAAAAACGAGACACAGAACAGTTCGCTGAAAACGAGCGTTAGTCCGTGTTAGTTGCATCCAAAATACACAAATTAGAGGCAAAACAATAGCAAAAGTGTTCGGGAAAGTAGATACGTTTTGGACGTATCATGACCTCAAGAGCAGCTCCCATGTAGTTCTCCATTGCACACTGATGACCCACAAGTATAGGGGGTGTATCGTAGTATCTTCGATAAGTAAGAATGTCGATCCCAACGAGGAGCAGAAGGTGTTGACAAGCAATTTCGATGAAGGATTCACTGTAAATGCTCACGTACAAGTATTCGGGGGTTTTGATGTAACAGATGAATAAAGTACGAGTAAGTAAGGTGCGAGAGTAACAATTGCAGCGAGTGGCCCAATCCTTTTTAGCACAAAGGACAAGCCGGTTTGTTTACTTATAATAACCAAACGTTCTCGAGGACACACGGGATTTTAGTCTAGTGCTTTCGCTACATACGACTAATTAATCTTCATTGTTTTGATAAGTGTTGTGTGGGTGAACCTATGCTAATGTACCGCCCTTCCTAGGACTAATACATACTTGTGATTATACCCCTTGCAAGCATCCGCAACTACAAGAAAGTAATTAATATAAATCTAACCACAGCCTTAAACTCTGAGATCCTGCTATCCCTCCTGCATCGATATACCAACGGGGGCTCAGGTTTCTGTCACTCCGGCAACCCCGCAATTGGCAAAAGAGTACAATATGCATTCCCCTAGGCCTATAAAGGTGAAGTGTCGTGTAGTCTACGTTCACACGACACCACTAGAAGAATAACACCACAACTTATCATAACATTGAATATTACTCAACCATACTTCACTACTAACATTTAGACTTCACCCATGTCCTCAAGAACTAAACGAACTACTCACGAGACATCATATGGAACATGATCAGAGGTGATATGATGGTGAATAACAATCTGAACATAAACCTTGGTTCAACGGTTTCACTCAATAGCATCAATAACAAGTAGAAATCAACACCGGGAGAGTTTCCCCTATCAAACAATCAAGATCAAACCCAAATTGTTACAGCGGTGACGGCGTGCAGCGGTGGAGACGGCGGTGATGATGATGAAGGTGATGATGATGGTGATGGAGATGATGTCCAGCTCGATGACGGTGACGATGGCGTCGATTTCCCCCTCCGGGAGGGAATTTCCCCGGCGGATCTCAGCCTGCCGGAGAGCTCTTTTCTCTCTGGTGTTCTCCGCCCCGCAGAGGCGGCTGTGGCTCTTCGCGATGTACCCCTGGAGCTTAGGTTTTCGAGATGAAGGTGTACGCGAAGAAAAGGAGGCGAGAGGGGGCTGTGGGCCCCCTCCTCACAGGGCGGCGCGGCCAGGCCTTGGGTCGCGCCGACCTATGGGGTGGGCCCACCTCGGGTCCCCTCGGCTCCCCCTTCTGGCTCCCTTCCTCTTCTGGAAAAATAGGATTTTTCATATAATTTCCGTCAACTGTTGATCTTCCTGACGGCGCTTTTTCCAGCAGAATCCTGACTCCGGTGCGCGATCCTCCAATAATCATGAAACATGCAAAATAGATGAAATAACATAAGTATTATCTCCAAATATGAAATATATCAATGAATAACAGCAAATTATGATATAAAATAGTGATGCAAATTGGACGTATCACACACCATTATTTAGTATCTCTCCAGTACATAATGTGCGGAGCATTATTTGTTTATTTTATATTTTATTTGTGATGGGCACCCGGTTGCCTTGCTCTTTTTGCAATATTAAGGAACTTAGCACATTATTCATTAGTCGAGGTGTGAAGTCATGAAAATACAATAAACCATTCAATTCTTCCTCATGAGCTAAAACAAAACGCAAAACATGTAGCAATTTTGAAGGTTTAAAGGTAGCACACAAGCAATTCACTTTGGAGTGGCGGTGAAATACCACATATAGATAGTTATGGTGGACACAATTGGCAAACTTTGGTTTTTGATGGTTGGATGCACGAGTAGAGCTCATACTCAGTACAGGCGAAGGCTAGCAAAAGACTGGGAGTGACCAACTAAGAGAGCAATAATGGCCATAATCATACATAGCGATAAAACATTATTAATCAAAGCATAAAGTGATATTACAAGTCAAAAACTAAATGATCATAGAGGATTTAGGTGACTGGTTTGTAGTCATAACATGGTGTAAGCATGTGCCAAGTCGACCCAATAACAACATTAAAGGAGAATACCACAATACTATGTGTTTGTATGATGGAAACAACACATGATTGTTTTAATGGCTCATTAAGCACTCTCAGATATTTGAGACAAGTCATGCTACAACAATAACTACTAAGCATATGATAAGAATAACATCCAACATGACATGCCAAAGTCTATGTCACAGTCTAGACAAGCTTCTTTTTGCATCACTTCATAGATAAAAATCAATATGGACCAGAGAGCTAATTATACATAATAAAGAATACTAACGAGCTCTGAACATAATTCGAGTGAAAGAACAAGAGCTAAACGCAGTACTAGCAAACTAGAACACCCACAGAATAATAAGAGTGAAAACTAGAGTGTTCTATGCAATGAAAATGGAGCGTGTCTCTCTCCAAAACAAATATGTTGTGATCCAACCATATGCTACAGCAAATAAAATAAAATAAAACTAAAAATACAAACAAAGACGCTCCAAGAACAACACATAGCATATGAAGTAATAAAAATATAGCGTATTGAAAGATGACCTGATACTTTGTCGATGAAGAAGGGGATGCCTTGAGCATCCCCAAGCTTTGATGCATGTACCTATTGGATATTTCTTGGGGTGACATGGGCATCCCAAGCTTGAGATTTTTTCCATCCTTCATCTCATTACATCATTCTTCTTTCCCTACACTTGAAAACTTCCTTCATACAAAACTTCACACAATTCTCATTAGCAACATTAGTGCAATTAAAATAACAAATCCACTTGGTTCAGTTCTAATATAAATCAAACATATATTAAAACATTTAGCTACTGTAGCAATTTCTTTGAAAATCTCCTTCTTTCAAAAGAACTCAAAAAATAAGAAAGAGATCAAGCTGCAAATGGTGATAGAAATCTGTCAAAGCGGAACAGCAGGTAAAGATCAATTTTTTAGAAAATCTTATGTTGCTCATATCAAAAAGTGATCAACTAATGAAAGTTAGATAATAACCTGGGGCATATTCATAAAAAATGGTAGCCCAAAATTCCGCTCCAGATACTTTTATGAATTTGTATGGTGATGACACATAATCTGTTTTCAGGATAGCAACTTCCCGAAATCTTACTTTCTTCCTATTAGAGGCTATTCTTGGAACACAAATGAAATAAAAATGATAAGGAGAGGTTATTACATAGGTAACAACTTCCAAGACTCAACATAAAATAAAAATTACAGAAATAAAATAATAGGTTGTCTCCCATAAGCGCTTTTCTTTAGCTAGGCTCAGTAATTTGAGAAGATGCTCACATAAGAAATATGAATCGAAGCAAAAGAGAGCATCAAGGAGCAAATGAAACACATTTAAGTCTAATCCACTTCCTATGTATAGGAATCTTGTACATAAATAAATTCACAAAGAACAAAGTGACAAGCATAGGAAGATAAACAGGAGTAACTTCAAAACTTTGAGCATATAGAGAGGTGTTTTAGACTTTTAGTACCATGAAAACTTCTACAACCATACTTTCCTCTCTCATAATAATTTTCGGTGGTCTCATGAATAAACTCAAAAATATAACTATCACATAAAGCATGCTTTTCATGATCTACAAACACATAATTTTTATCAAGCTCAAAAATAGTGCGATTAAAACATTCAAATCCACTTTTAACAATTTTATAACAGGATGATTGATCATTCTCAAGAGGTATGGGACTCCAAGATAAAGTCAAGACCCCTCCAATCTCATTTTCATTAGTAGTAGAATTAATATTATGAACCAATATAGGACCATCATGTAGAGCTTTATCATAAACATTTTTTAAGCAAAACTCTTTAGTACCATGCATTTTGAAGTTAGGCACTAATCCATTCGTCCTCCTTTTTTTCATCACTCTCCTCCTCTTTTTCATCTAATGAGCTTTCAGGTTCAGGCATTTCTTCTTCCACAGGTTCCTGCAAATTGTGGATACATTCTTGTGCATTACTGAGTCTCTCTTTATAATCAATGATATAACAATTATTGATGAAATTTTCTATGCAATAATCAAGGATAGAAGAGACATATTCTTTAAGGTCTTTACAAGCAACACATGTTTCATAATTTTTAGACATGAAGGATTCTATTTCAGAAGCTCCCATAAATAAGAAAAATTGTTCTACTTCTTAAAACCCAAGATGAATATAGTTATTTCAATGATAGTTCACAATTAAAACTTCTTTACTAAAGCCACATTGGAATTTAAGATGTTTAGTATCCTGTTCAGAGCAACAATTTATATCATGGCGTTTAAGCAAAATTTTAGCAATTAGATTCAACTTTTTTAACACGACTCTCATGACTTTACCCTTATATGATTCTCTATACTTTATAAATGATTCCATAGAGGGTCTAGCATGTTCTTCCATAACGACAGTTTTTAGATTTTCGATTTTTCAAATTTTTATGGACTTTTGGGTATATAAGAAAAATAAAACAAGACAGAAATAAACTAGATAAAAGTAAACTAAACAAAACACAACTAAACAGAAATAAACTAAGCACAAATAAACTAGACAAGACAAAATAAAATAATAACAGAGAGACAAGTAAAGTGTACTTCCCAGGTGAAATTATGAGTAGAGCTATGCCTCCCCGGCAACGGCGCCATAAAATAGTCTAGGTGACCCACAAGTATAGAGGATCGCAACAACCTTCGAGGGAAGTAAAACCCAAATTTATTGATTCGACACAAGGGGAGGTAAAGAATACTTATCTTTACTATTACTAGTACAAATGCCCGTGCGTTGCAACGGGTTTTTAAATTTTATTTCTCAGTGCACATATATAATTCACAACTCACTATAAAAATTCAAACAAATCAGGAATATCATAATATGCTACAGAATGATAATACCGAACACAATAAAAGATATCATTGTTGTGCATCTGCATGATTTCAAGTTCTATCTCTTCTTGTTACTCTTCGGCGGTAAGTTCCACATCTGTATTTTGGACCGTCATAACTGAAGAAATACTTCTTTTCTGATTAGTACAAACAATACTTTAATATTTATAAATATAATAACATGTGTCTTTGGAATCCTACTTGTCTTCAATCAAATTGCTTTGTTTACCTTTTACCTATGTGTGGTTTAATTAGCTACTTAAATAAGTTATATGGCCTAATGGTGTAAGCGTGTGCGTGCAATCGCACCATCCACAAACAAGCGACATCTATGTTCAAATTTTAGTTAAGTAATTACTTTCATGTTTCACTCTATTTTAGCTTGAATGAAATAAACATTATCTTGAAATATTTGTCATATGAATTTGACAAATAGTACTCCCTCCGGTCTGGTACTATGGGCTTCCTGTGAAAAACTATTTGTTCCAAAACACCTAAGAAATAAGGCCTACTTTCATTTAATTTTCTAATTAATTGCCTCCTAGATTTACTTCTAGCCACATCGCATGCTTCTCTCTCCTTTTTTCTAGGTTGTGTGAAACGGTTTCTTTGCATGAGGTTCACTTGCCCACCAAAATGATGGTTCACTTGCCCACCTTAATAGCAATACTTAATGAAAAAATCAAAATGGTATGCTGATTGGTGGAGTTATATGGAAAAACGAGACTCAACTTGGCCAATAGTTTTACACCTTGGTCGCGGTGCTATTCCTAATAAGCCAAAATACCGGATCGGAGGGAGTACTCCATGTGATCCAAATTAATTGACTCCACTTAAATGAAATAAAGTCAATTAATTTAGATCAGGGGAGTATTAATTAATAGTAGGTTGAGTTGTTTTTTACAATCATAATTTCGTACGGAATAAGTATCCTATTACCTAAGTAAATACATGTTCAAAAATACTGTTAAGAAAGTATCTCTCGTCCTATATTTTGTCAAGTTTAACATCCACACACCACAGAGTCATTACGGAATTTGTATGATGCAATTTGTTGAGAAAATGATGATTTTTTTCAAAATAATCAATTAAAAATAGTCATGAAAAAGGTATTAGAAGATTTTAAATTTAAAAGCAAGCATACTGTATAATTCTAATGCTAGCTGGACCACAAATAAGTGTATAAAATTTATCTCATTGCCTACTGATAAGTATATAAATTGATGAAGTAGCTCACTTCATTGCCACACTGTAGAGAAGAAAATAAACGAGAGGTGTATGCCCTACTATGGATTACGGAAAGAAAAGAAAATCAGCACGAACCAGACACATCACACTCTCAACTTCCGCCACTGTCTTTTCTTTCCCTCGTCGAGGCACGTCGACCATCCCCTCCATTGCCTTCCTGTCGCTGGTGGCGATGGTTGCCCCTTATCTGCATCCCCACCGCTAGCGAGAAGATCTGCTCCTCCACTGCCTCCCACCGCTGCCGCGAATTTTTCCCCTTCCCTGCTGCTGCAGTGAATTCTGCTCCCTCCCCGACGCTGGCGAGACGACCGCCCCCTCCCCTGAATCCTCGCCGCTGGAGGTATGCCCCTGGTATCTTATTATCCCTAGTTGTGGACTCCAGTCACCAAAGATCCCGAGGACGGCCTACGTGTCCGATTTGGGTCTCCCCATTCGAGATGCAATCGCTTGAAAGAGCGCCGTCTCCGGAAACTCTTAACTCAACCAAGGCTGGTCTGCTCCCTTTATTTGTGTGGTGGAGATTACTCTGCATGCATTCAATGCAAGCTGTTCTGTATTGTGTGGAGGAAATAACACAAAGGGACTTCCTTTCTCTCTCTTACTCACATAATCATCCTTCTCATTTACCACCAGCTACTTAGCTTAGCTTCACCTCTACTGTTGGTACGCCATCACACAGTATCTCTCTCTTACACACATAATCATCCTTCTCCTTTACCAACAGCTACTTAGCTCAGCTTCACCTCTATTGTCGTTTCGCCATTACATAGACACCAACTGAATGGTCTGACCAATATCAACGCTTGACCAACTACAATCAATAAATCAAACTGTGATATCACGAAGAAATAAAGATCACACTCCCAGCTACGAAGAAACATAACAATCATCTTGTTCCTGCATTTCACACAATTAATCCTGACAATATTAGACGGATTATATAGCTTCTTCCTTCTATAATTTGCACAGCCATGACATTAGTTTTCTAAACAGATGGCAATTGATTTGAATAGTTATTTGATGTCTTACCAGCAGAGATGCAACTTCCATTTCACGGAAGACAAACAACGTACGGAGTGGGATTAAAAATAAAGAGGTGCATAAACTTGACTTGCCTGCAAGACTGCAAAATAACAAGATAACTCATATCTTTTCAGGATTGAGGGTAAATAACCAATGGTTCCCAAAAAGATTATTTGACAATGAATGTGTTATCTTTTGGAAGCACTGATCGTGTTACAATGATTTAGACAAGAACATGAACAGCGCAAAAGACTTGAGAATCACTTTACTTCAAAACTCACATGCCAATTTCTAATAAAAATGGAACGGCAACAATTGAATGGTGAACTTTGGTCCCCAAACAATATGAACTACCAGTACTTTCCCCAATAATTTTTAGAAACAACATGAACTGTAGTCGTCCTAAACATTGCAACTTAAGTATTAGCAACAAAGTCAAAGGGAAGTCTCCGTAATTATTATTCTATTATCACCCCAGATCATCAAACTTGTAGTGAATAAAACGAATTTGTAGTGCCATGAGATCACCGAAGAAAATATTTTAACCGTGCAAATATGTGCTATTTATTGGTCGGAAAAAACAAATTGCAGAACATGGCATCATAGACTCTTGGTAAAAAGGAAAATACAAACTACAAAAGTTCTTGCACCCGGAGAACCAACTGTGCTTCATGTCTGATGGAACTCAATAGCCAGCAAAAACTATTAACACAGATACATTATTCATGGAGGACAAAGGACAATTTTCAATAAATATGGTGGCCTTGGTTATCGAGTTAGCACCTGATACTACTCTGAAACTTATGTGTGAGCAGAGTACTATACATTATGCACGCACCCAATGGAACGCAACAAGGCATCAATAGTGGTTAGATTATTAACAAATAACTAACTCCGGGTACTTAAGAAAGATTATAACACAATAATGGAAAATCATACACTAACTCAGATTTCAATTGGAAAAAAGAAAAGTAGCATACCATTATAAACATATTCTAGAGCGCGAAGGATCTGGTAGAGAAAGAATTGATGGTCCTCTGTGGTAATGTCAGATTGACGTTGCATTGGTGGGTCTGTATCCATCGGCTCAAAGAAAACATAAATATCCTTTCAAGTACCTCCTTTATGGAGTTATGGAGGTAGCATTATATATAGATGATCCAAATTATATCAGGATGTCTAAATAGCCATAGTAATATAATCTCACCGAGGATCCAGGCAGCATCAAATAAGTCTCACAGATATTGTGCATTTTCTTGATTGCAACAGTGTCGCTAGTATATTTGTCAATATCTGAACAAACGGCACTATAACTTCCCTTTGTTGATGACTTCCTAAATTTTGTATGTGTTAGCATCCTGAAGAAGTCCATCTCCGATGAACCCTGAGAAAAGTACAGGAAAAGGCTTATGTAATTTAAGGCTTCCAAAAGGTAAACAATTTTAGAAGTAACACTGGAATTGCAAAACATTTTTACAATTTTCAGTACAGCAACAACTCACAGCATAAAATTTCAGAAGTAACACTGGAAAAGGCAGTGCATAGTAGACAGGGAAATATATTATACACGCCCATTAGTGTCTAGCTATACAGTACTACCCCACTAAATATAATCAGGGGTGGCCTCTCTTTTGCATAAGTACAGCTGAAAAAATCTACAAGCGTGAGAAATCTGACCCACCTCCCAGCAAGGATATGCTCAAAATGATAACAATGATATGACGCAGGAATAACTGGTGGCTTGACCAAACAAAAGACCATCAACAGATTCGGTAGTAGCATATACAATGCTCTGGTGGTTCGAACTTTCATATTTCAGATATATTAGAACATTTATAAGGTTGCAACGATGTAGACAGGTTGCATAGAATATTGCAGAGTATCTAATAGTGTAGACGGTGCTGAGTGCAAAATAGTGCTTGTAGCCCAAAAGATTCTAGATAGTGTGGTCATCAGGAAGGATGATAACACGTAATAGGTTTTTGTCCTTCTGGGTTCCACTTAGAATAGGCATCCACGAACATGTTCCCCGCATTTTTGCTGAGCATCTACATGAGACAATTAATCACAAAAACGAAATATGTTCAATATCAACAGTAGGTACACAGACAGCATGAACTGGAGCACTATGTACAGAAACTGGACTATCAAATTGGGTGTACCTAGTGGACTCATCAGGCTAATTCCAGTCCGGCCTCCATGGCAGGGTGGGAATGGAGCTCTTGACGAGGGGTTGTCTGACACACTTGGAGTGCCATCAAAACTTCTGTTTTATCATTCTCCAGTCTCCATCTTGTCTCCTGACTTGTGGTTTGTTCGATGATGATCATACTTAAATATGCTCCTAACCTTCAGTTATTTCATATGGAAATAATCAAACTACCGTTGCTTGTAAACTAAAGGAAAAGTTATTGTCTGAGAATGAGCTACTGAGAGTCTAAGATGGTTACAACAATCACTCTATGGTCTGGAAGGATATAAACTACAGTAAAAGTTGGTAAGTGTCAAAAATAATATAAATCAAAATTAAGACCAAACAGGCGCAGGGGAATAGTCAAGAAAATAAATGAAATATATAAAATACTACTATCAAATTGAAAAACAGAGATTGGTGTCGAAAAATTACCCGCTGTTTCTTATCCCTGTCGTTCTTTTTCGCTCCTCTCCACAACGCCTCTCTTTCTTGGATGCTTTTTCGACACAGGATGACACTGACATGAATAACAATTAGGACTTATCTCAGCAGATTTTCAGTAAACAATAGTAAGTGCTTAAGCTGATACACTTTGAGAATGAAGGATACACAAAATTGCACCATAAAATTTCTTCTTGGTTTTATATGGTTGCCATCTTACCAAGTATGAAAAGAGCACAAACCTGAAGCAGCATAGCATCCATTCACCGTCTCCGCGGCCTCCAACACCGCACCCTGATGGTATCGCCAACAATGATGCGGACTCCAACACCGTCCTTCGAGGCCTGGCTTATATCCTTGCTCTACTACTCATGATACGTTGGTTGGATCTTGGCATTCATAATCATTTCCAGAAGCAAAAATATTGAGTGGTTGTTCATTGCCATGTACTAATGAAGCTGTTCAAGAAGATGTTGAGTTCATAGGAAACATACAACTTGCCCATTGCAGGCAAGGTTGATCCAGAGCTGCAGGCTCTTCTTCACGCCGGCATCTTCGATTGCTCGATGTCGCGGCCTGCCGTCATCCACTGATAAAGAAGAGATTGCAATGTTAAATGGGCCAAGTGCAGGCTGATTTCATTGTGATTATAAGTAGACAGTAGACCATACCTGGACATTTAATGTTCTGATGGTGCCCTTGTGTCCTGAAGAAGTCCTGTTGAGTGAAGGCTCGATGCTTCAGAGAAAGAGCTAAACCATTTTAGCGAACACCTGCAGGCAACTGAACAGGATGCAGGCAGGGCAGAGCAGGACAGAACATAAAGAAGAGTATGTGTGGGCCGTGCCTCGTTGGGCTCCAGCATGGGTATGTATCCTCGCCGCTGTGTGGTCCGTGCGGGGCACCGTGGAGGTGCTGCTGATCGTGTACGGGTCGGGGAATCGGCGTCGGCGAAAGGATGATGTTGAGATCGGTGCTGACCTAGCTGCTCCAGCGCGTACACGCCGCGTACCATGCGCGCCACCGGCAAACCGTGCTCGTCTTTGCCGCCACACCCGTTGTAGCCGTCCGCCGCCGGCTCGAGGCCGACGTTCGCCCCGTCCCACGCCACGCTCCGCGTTCCCAAACGGGTGCGAGGGCGGCATGGGCCACGCCCACGCAGCCGCTCGATTCGTGGCCGCCCTAGCTTTCTTCTCCATCGCGTGCATCGGCGGATCCAACGCAGGGAGCTCAAGCGACCGACGCCGCCCCGACCTGGCCCCTGTCCTCCGCGACCCGCGGCTGCACGAGAAAGGGAGGGCCGGCCTCCTTCTCCGCGCTACTGTAGGAACGAGCCGAGGAAGTCGACGCTGGAGGCCTCGTGGTCTGACGGGTGGCGGCGGCGGTGTCTATCGGGCGGAGGCAACGGTGTAGGTGATGCTAGAACGTGGCAGCACGAAGGAGGACGATGGGGCGGGGACGCGGGTCCTTCGGGTCGTCTCTTCGTTGGAGAGGATCAGAGGAGACGATCTCCTGTCCTGGCCGAGCTCGAGCAGAGGCGGGGCAGGTAGAGGAGCAGCGGGCGAGGTCCTAGCGAGCGGCGGCGAACAGGTGGTAGTCGACGTGGGCCAAACCCTAAAAGGAAGCGAGGTAGTGGTGCTTAGAAACGGATTAGTTGGGCTTGGCCCATTTGTGCGGAAGCCACGCGCGACGAAGGACGACGAAAGTTGGTCGTAGTGGTTGCTGGCAGAATACGGAACCTATTCATTCTTTTTAAGTCTTTACTATTATATTGGAGTTGGGGATGGTGTCACTTTGACATCAAACATTAGAAAGATCCAAGCCATCCATCATCTCAAAATCGCCATGAAGTCACGTCCACCGTCAATCACACATTTATTGCAAATCATGATTCATAAGGAAATAAAACCAGCGCATCATCGATCTTCCAAATATAATGCAAATCACGATTCAATCAAGGAAACATATATGACGTCAATCAAGGAAAGACATCAGGCGCAATCACGTCCAGAAGGAAACAAGGACAGACTACCAAATACAATGCAAACCAGGATCTTGAAGTGGCGGACCTATCAGGGAGCGAGCAGGGGCGGCCTCCCAGGGTCTCGCGGCGCGGAGAAGGGCACCTTAGCTCTGTATCTACGGCGTCCGCCATTGACGAA
This sequence comes from Lolium rigidum, assembly GCF_022539505.1. NCBI lineage: Eukaryota > Viridiplantae > Streptophyta > Magnoliopsida > Poales > Poaceae > Lolium > Lolium rigidum. The sequence continues at coordinate 139,347,520 of NC_061508.1, forward strand.
CTGTTGCTCTGTTTTTCTCGTCGAAGGGTACGCGTACATGCGGGTGCGGGCAGGGAAGAAAGATATTGGGCCTACATAGTTGGGTAGTTGGGCTTAAGTGAGAAATGAAAGGCCCGTTCTCGTTTTTGCTGTCCAAACACACCACACACGCATCGAGCTGCCTCCATCGTTCCATAAAAATCCCCACGTGTTCAGGTCGTTCCAAATTTTCAATCTCTGCTCTCTCGCGACGGCCGATCTGCCCCGCTGCACACACGCGCCGCCGGCCGCCGCCAGGCCTTCAGCATCTAAGCACCTGAGCTCCTGATCTATTCGCCGCCGCCGATGGACTCTGATGTGGAGGCTGCCGGCCGCCAGGCCTTAAGCAACAACTGCATTCTAGATGATGTGATTTCCGATCTGGGTATCTGCATACAAATTGGAGACTATGCTACCGCAGAAATTAGAGGTGAACTGAGAAGGGTATATTGTTTGATTGTAAGCAGCTACAATTGTTTTCACACTTGTGCTGAGATTTAGATACATAATTTGTTTGGTTGACATGTTGTAGGTCTTGCTTGGAGCCAATGAGTGTTTAATCAGCTGGAGTACATGTTAGTAGTTTCTAAATCTCTTTTATGTTTTTTCATGCTCTTAGTAGGAGTAATCGTATCCATATTGAAAACTGATCTTTCCGAGAACCATTCATTTTTGTTACGTACACTTGCATTTCTGATTTTAAAAAAAGTTCTATTAAAATGTTCGCCCCGACAGACCTCAATTCCTGGGTCCGCCAATCTTGATTGACCAACACGCTCGTCTGGGGAAGTTCACCATGCTCCTGCTGCTCGCCGATCCGGACCTGTTCGACCGCGCCGCCCATCCCCTGCATCCGCCTCTCTGTGTGCGGGTCCTCTACGATGGCGTCGTCGCCACTGACGGCGAGCACCTCGACCAGCTTCTCATTGCGAGGATCAAGTTGGTGTACGTGCCACCTCTTGGGGAAGCCGCTGGCCCGGCGGTGGTGGGGTCGACCCACCTCTACCCCCACCGGGTGCAGCAGCTCGAGCACCTTGCCATGCACGTGCGGCTGCCGCCACTGCATGTCATTCTTGTCAGCGGTTGGATCCTCTTGTACATCCATTGTACACGCTCGTTCGTGGATAGAGCAATTGTGAAGCCATCGATCTCACTTTTATCTCCTCTCCCGTGCTCACATGCATCTCCCTACCAGCCATCTCAGATCTCCTCTACCACTTGTGATGAGGTAAGCTTAATAATTGTTTGCTTTTGTTCAGATTTTTCTGAATAATCATGATTTTGACTACTTACTGGGAAGAGGTGTATAGGTGTATGTCCCAGCCATCGGCAATCCTTCTGCATACAAGGTATTTGAAAGAATGCCTATGCCAAATTGATCATGCTAAAACACTCTGCCATTATGGCAGAAATTTATGATGCGATCATTGATATTATAGTGCAGTCTTCACATTCATATGGTTTTTTGTTTGTTTGTTATCCCCTTTTCCTTACTTTTCTCAAATTTAGTTTTTCAGTGCCACTATTTTATTTAAGTACGTCTATTTATTTTTCACGGAATTCTTCTATTGGAAGTAGAACAGTTGCACTTGCATATCACGGAGACAACTATGGCTTAGAGTTGGGCGATGATCGTCGTACGCTCAGAGTCATGTGTGGCGTGTGTGGTTGTGTGCATGAGCCGCGCGATGCCATAAGTGTTCATGGTATCGTTTGAAATATCGGCTCAAATGAAAATCAATCCCATGGCACAGTCTCCTTTTCATGTATGCTTCTTGAGGCTAGCGGTCAAGCTGCTTCCCCTCTCCTTAGATTAATGGCACTTCAATGAGAAGTACGATGGCGGCCACAGCGACGACGTTGTCATCAATTAACGGATTTCACTTTTAATGGCCGACGATGCAACACGCAAGGATCCTGCCTGTGGCCTTTATACAAATGATGGTCAATGTCTTTACCAACATGAGTTTGGGAAATATAGTTGTCTCCTTCAGTAACACCATCTAAAACACATGCACTATCAATGGTTTGTTCATGCAGATCCCGAGTAAAGAAAATGTATATGATACTGACTTTGAGTAGGTGACTTAGGTTGACATGAAGGGACTGGTAATGGATCGGGCAAGATGTTCTGACATCAAACGGTGAGGTAATATTGTATACTTCTGTACCATGTACTTTTCATATGTCTGTCGATGAACTTATCTGATCAACATTTAGTTCATAATCATGACAGTTGATTTAAGACTTTTTTTAGTTGTCCAGATAAATGGAATAAAGAGTTGAATGTGTTGTTTTGAATTGTTCTGCTCTTGTAGACGCCTTTGCTCTGAAATTCTATTGGAAAATACTGAAGTTCCATTTTACAGAGGGCCTAGATAATGATAACAGAAATATTGTTTGAATACTTTGATTCCGTAAGTACTATCATTCAGACGGAAAGACATACAACTTTTTTCCTCCAAGGCATCAATTAATTTGTCCTCTTTGCTGATTGGCTCCATCTAGGCTGCACGCAAATGCAATCATTTCATATAGGGACTACATTCATTTGAGAAATTTAGCATGGTTGATATTACTGATCTACGCACAAGTTTGTTTGAATTTGGTATCATTGTTCTCGCTGTTAATTTGGTTTCATAGTATACATGTGTGGTTGATTAGGAATGGTAGTCTTATATAATACGGATCTTGATGCCTCCTTAGCTTCAGCTGTAAGAATGATCCACTATTTGTTTTTGTTACAATTTAAATGATTATTGGTGTATAGTAGCTCCTAGAAGTCGGTATTTGAGTGCAAGACCAACTAAACACAATACTTGCAGTAGTAAATTCAGAAAATGCTCTTTATGTACTTTTAAAATTATTTGCATTTTCATTATAAAGAAGTGGTCTTGGTCACGCATTTCTCCTATTGAACCACAACTACGATTGGCAACTGAGGCTATATGACTAGAGGGAAGCGTTCGTGAGGGATTAGTAGGGGGTTGAGCAAGCACAATACGCAGATTAGAGTCGACTTTATTAATTTGTTTTCTAAAATAATTTTTCATTTTAGGGTGTTGGCAGCAGGAAGGGCAAAGGAGCCCGATCATGACAGAGAAATACGAGAGCACACCTCGTTCAATAACCTCTCATTCCATATTCCAAGTTACACCTTTTATTCGTTGTATGCAATGCATCTTTAATACAACTATAGACTCATTTTGGTGTCTTTACTAGAACTGGGGCCGAGAATTTGTGTACCCGAGAATTTCGTATTAAAATTTTGCATACTTATATGTTACATCATTTACTATACTACTGTATTACATTAGTTTTCGGATATTTTTGTTAGACTTATAAATATGGGTGTTGATGGAAAAGAATTCTGCCCTTGCATATCCTTCACACCAGCGGAATTTTCACGTGCCTTATACTTATAAATAATGAGAAAAAAAGAGAACCGTAGCAACGCACGGGCATTCAACTAGTAGGGTAGAAATGGGAGTTGGTCGTTTGACACTCAACGCATTTTGAAACCATCTCATCCGTCCAATCAATCTCACTGTTTCCGCTTCGTTGGATCTAATTTCATAGCAATCATGGTATCATCAATCACGCCATCGATCAATTAGGAAAGATATATTTTCTTACCTCGAAAAAAAATCACAACCATCACGATGGTATCAATCAATCAGGCTACAAATTAACTAGGAAAGATACATTTCCTCTTCTTATTCCACGCTTCCTTTCTCTCAGATTCGATGTGATAGATATGGATCCCATTATGTCACGCCGCCTGTCGTGCAGATCCGTCGCCACGGGGTTCTATCCATAGCCATCGTCCTCAAAGACCCGTTGCGCTGACGCGGTGCTCCGATGAGCCACCACCCGACCCCGTTTCGTCGGCCTTCTTGGAGATACGTTTCCCAGCCGTCAAAGATCGATTCTCTTCATCGTGCTGAAGCCCCGCCCGTAGCCATCAACCTTGAGGCTCCATCGTCCGCCGTCCGCCGCCGTCTGCGTGTTGAAGGTCCTCCGATCGGCATCCTCCTGCAGCGAACCTCTACCCTCTCCTCAGTCACCGTCTACACCGCTCTCACGTCCTCCTAATCTCCAAGCAAAGTGCGGTGTCTCTCTAGCTCTCTCTTGTTCTGTGTGTGGATCCAGAAATAGCTTGCTTTTAGCTGCAATCTGATGTGTTGTGAATGAAAAAATAGGGCTAAAGTTACCTATGCCATTACCTAATTTTCTGTGATATAATTTGGTTTGGTCTCATATGTATTGATGATTAGAATATATACGTGATGATGTTTGGGATCAGGTACACATATGGTCTTCAATTTATTTATTGGATGGATGAGTTGGCTTCTCATTGTGTAAAAAAGGTTGTGTTTATGAATATCTATCACTATTATCTTCACGGTGTAAACATTGATATGTTTTATTTGTTTAAACGATTCACTTGGCAAAAAATATGATTTGGCCATTCTTCCACCTCTCAAAACATTGACGTGCAGGGATGTGGTCAGTGACATAAGATGAACAGAATAGCAGACCACTTGCAGGTGTGCACATTCCGTGCAAATATTTTGCTTCAGCTGCCTAAACCTTGGGCGTTAGCTTTATATAATTAAGGTTGAAAGTTAATTGAACACTATTGCACGTTCCTATGTCACTAAAAGAACAATTTTGATTATGTCACATGAAGTGTTGAAATGATTTTTAGGTAGTAGAAAGCATTGTGCTGTGCTTCGGAATTCTTTTTGTTCTTCTCAGTGGTCAGAATAATTTGATGACGTTTCAAAGTAATATGGCATAGGTAATATGATGTTTACTAACTATCAGCTAGCAGCACAACTTTGCACTTGGAGACGACGCAGCCCTTTTGATAGTGGCGCTAAACAGGAGTCTGCACTTCAGTTTGGTTCATGAGTCTATTATATTACTATCTTTAAAAGTTCACCCCAAGGATTTACTTCACTCATGTATCTTCTTTTGTTTGGAAACTAGATAGTCTTCCTGAAAAGACGGATGAGTTTCAGAAGATTCAGGAGGCCCCATGGTTTCTCTTGAAGAGCATCCGGATGATCTAAAAAATGATGACATGAAGAGTCCGAAATTCAAAACTGATAGGTAGCGTCTTAAAACTACCACATGCCCACTGTCATTTGTTTCGGATCATTAAAAGTTTCAGCACATGTCATGAGTACGTTTGTAAAATCTTGGTTATGAGAGGCCTGATATGTTGTCATTCAGTAAGTTGTTGCCACTTAGTAATGTATCATCATATAATAGGTGGAGAGTATTTATTTTAAGGATGAGAGCAAGAATTATATTTACCCTTCATGCTATAACATTATTTTGGAATTTTGTACAAAACAATCTGGATGTTATTCTTTGTGCTATTATTATGAGAGGCCCTCTCGGTGGAATGCAAAAGTTTACATTATGAGAGCAAGAATTATATTTACCCTTCATGCTATAACATTATTTTTGAATTTCAGTTGTAGAAGGAGAAGAGAATGCAACCAGGGTGCTATACTGCTAATTGCTACGCTGAGGAAGCCCAATCGACGTTACGTGCAGAGATTAATGGTAAATGGTAGAAACTGACAGTTATAAAGTTTTACTCGCTTGTATATCGTGCCATGTGTTTATGTATGTCATGAATGACCAATGGTGCTTGGAATATATGGCAGCGGAATTGCTTGGCAACACCTGAAATTCCCAAAACCATTTTGATCAATTGTTGTTGAGACTACACATAAATTTTTAAATGCTCCAAAAAATAATCAATGTATCACTTTGACTTTGTGTTCAGTAGTTGGAATGACAAATTTATCAGTTTTATGTTTTTCTCTCAGGATCAAGGCTGGATTGCTTTGGTTGTATGCTTCATAACTGAACAGAATATTACTTCCATGACTAAATATCTGCTGATGCACACTTTCAGCAAGTATTTCTGATGCATACAGGTTGGTATTTAAATTGTCTATATATGTTGTTGGCAAGGAATCTATGTACTCCTGTATGTTGTTCGCAAGGAGTATCACTTTTCAAGTTGTCTCCTGTAGTTATTACAATATACTCCCTCCGTTCCATAATTCTTGTCGCAAATTTTGATGTATCTAGACATATTTTGCGAATAGAATCTGTGACAAGAATTATCCGAATCTTTTTGTTACGAAATTGATTCAGCATGCACTTTTCATTTTCCTATTTCTTCTTTTTTTCATGAATTAATGTATCACGTTTGAAGTTTCTCTGGTAGTTACAGTATAATTTCCTAATAGGATTGACTGTAGCTTTTGCAAGAATTTAAATCATGCTATCCATTTATCAAATACTCTGCTTATGCAAACTCTCATCAATCCATGCGCATTGGCTATAGTGAAAGTAGAAAATCAAATAGAATGTCAGAAAGAGAGGCATGATACAAAAAAGGACTTTATTTCTCTATAAAAGGGTCTCCTACACGCAGATTTTTGGCTCTCGGGTGCGCCAGAACCCGTTTTTAACAATAAATTTCTAAAAAATACTAAAATTACTTATAAAAAATCGGCATAAATCATGTGTGTAGAGAATGTATTCAGGTATGGGCATGTCAAGTTTGAACCGAAAATAAGAAAGTATGTAACCTACACAAAAATAACAAATCATACTGTTGACAGTATAAGAAGTACACGTACACTATTTACAGTATAACAAAGTTTAGTTTTCTCTTTTTTGTGTAGGTCACTTACGGTCGTATTTTTTCTTGAAAATTTGCACAGGCAAGTATCAAGGTGTCATATACACGCGTGAATTATTTCAAAATTTTCTAAAATATTTAAATCGCATTTTTCAAAAAATTTGAAACCAGGTGCGCTGGCACCCAGGTGCTCCACCATATTTTCGCTCCTACAAGCAAACAGAAAGTGTGAATGAGCAGAGGCCAGAGTCGGAGATGAGCCATTGAAACATCGATAACGGCGCTGGACATTTTCCAAAGCATAGGAGAAGGTGTGCACATCATGGTATAGTGTCTAGGATAGGCCAGCACACAACATCGATAAAGTCAAAAGAGCCGAGGTGTCTATAGAAGGGACATAGGTCAGTGGAACCAGAGAGATGCTAGAGAGAAAATTGGAGACATGGCGTGTATATATTTAGCTTTTAACAAGACCGATACCTGATAACTGTAAGCGAGGCTTGCCATGTCTATCCGTGGAGGTAGTAGTGAAGTGAGAGGTCCTTTGGTGTTGGAGTGTAAAAAAATAGCCCGCCATTTCTGCTGCTTATTTACACAAGTAAAAGTTAACCATGAATCTGTGTATTCATTTGGCTATAAATGCAATATTTACAGTTTTATAAGAAATTAAGGTAGAGCTAACTTGAGAGTTCTCGATGAGAGGCTTTGAATAGATTTTTTACTCTTTCCGAATCTAACATTACTCCCTCCATCCTAAATATATAAGTGTACCTGGCATGTCTTGTCTTAAGCCCAACTTTATAAACTTTGACTAACTCTCTAGGAAAAAGTAGCAATATTTAGAACACTAAATTAATACGGCGAGATGTATATTAACATGTAGGTTAATAATGTAGTATTTTGATTAGGGGTGTAAATGGATAGGATAATTTCTGCACCGAAACCAGCGCCGAATCCGTTTTAATGTATCCATATACGATTTTAAAGGACCCGATGGATAAGGATATCCGATTTCGAAGTGGTGCTCCGGATATGGTATAGGATACGGTATAGAAAATAGCATGCGGATATGGATTATCCAAAAAATTAATTAGGATAATCCGAAGGTTTGAAACGGGATAATCCGATTTTTTTAGTCAAAAGCAAAGGCCAATCTTGAAAGGTTAGTAGTTATTAAGTTACCAAATTCATTTGGTGAGCATATTTATATATAAATTTCTAACAATGCTTGAGTTTTAGCCATTATATCACTTTCTTCTTAACCGCACAAGACTAAAATTTTAAATCTCCCGCAATATTTGGAAGAACTATAACTATCTACCGATGAGAGCACATACCTGACTATTTTTGTTTCCGATCCGAGTCTGCTCCATTTCCGATTCGAAACCGCACACCGATATATCCGCATTCGAATCCGAAACCAATCAATATCCGCTCTGATCCTAATCCGAGAAAAATATATGGTAGAGGATATGCTATAAGCAAAATCAGATTCGATCCGATCCGTTTACACCCCTAAATTTGATGTCATATATGTTACTATTTTTGTGTAAAAAATTGATCAAATTTGAAAATGTTTGACTTTCATAAAAGAAAAACTTATCTTATTCATGGGCGGAGGGAGTATGTACGCGTAATTTTATGTTTTGATTAACGTCTTATCTCGTACTTTGGCAAAAAATTCTTCCCTGCTAAAATAAAGTTTTCCTCCTTATTCATTAAGTGTGTTCAGTTCATACCTTATTTCAGATACTTATTTTAGAGAATATTTCAAAGTTCAAAGTATAAAAAATAAAATGGTGTAGTTTCTATTTCAGACATTTGGAAGCGACGTGGATATTATTTTGCCCCGTAGCAACGCACGGGCATTCAACTAGTAAGCCTTAACAGTGCAGTTGTCAATTCAACTGCACCTGGAAAAGCATTAGTAACATGGGTGATGTCAACAGTAATATGAGAGTAATGGTAATAGTAACACAACAGTAGTAGCACAGAGGAGATGGCACCGGAAAATATTCCAGTGCGGAGTTGACTGTAGAGCAATGATGATGACAGAAGGACCGAGGTTCCTAGCTATCTACACTAGTGGTAACTCTCCAAATAACATGTGTTGGGTAAATAAATTATAGTTGGGCAATTGATAATTGTGATGGCATGGCAATGCATGCTATGATAAGATAAAAGTTACTGTAGTATTTAATTGGGCATTACAACATAATACATAGACCGTAATCCAACTACATCTATGACTAATAAAGTAATAATCCACCTTCAGGTTATCATCCAAACTCCTTCCAGTATTAAGTTGCAAGCAACAGATTATCGCATTAAGCAATGTGTGTAAAGTAAACAATAGAATTACCCTCAGATAAATCATTGTTGTTTTCTCCCTAGTAGCAACATCACATCTACAATCTTAGAAGTTAAATGTCACTCTCCCAGAAAACTAGAGGAATGAACCTACTATCGAGCATAAATACTCCCTCTTGGAGATACCGGCAACTACTTGATCAAGGTAACTACAAGTGCCGAAGAGCATGCAAGATCTTAAATAACAGTAGTATGATGATATTATGAACAATATGATCACAATTCCACAATCTATCGAGATCCCATCAAACACAACAGCGATTACACCATATGGATCTGTATCATGTAAGGCAGCTCATGAGATCATTGTATTGAAGTACATGGGAGAGAGTACCAACTAGCTACAGCCGAGAACCCGTAGTCCAGGGGGAACTACTCACGAACCATCATGGAGTCGGTGTTGGAGATATGCCCAAGAGGCAATAATAAAGTGGTTATTATATATCTTTGTGTTTATGATAAATGTTTATATACCATGCTATAATTGTATTAACCGAAACATTGATACATGTGTGTTATGTAAACAACAATGAGTTCCTAGTAAGCCTCTTGTATAACTAGCTTGTTGATTAATAGATGATCATAGTTTCATGATCATGAACATTGGATGTTATTAATAACAAGGTTATGTCATTATATGAATGATGTAATGGACACACCCAATTAAGCGTAGCATAAGATCACGTCATTAAGTTATTTGCTATAAGCTTTCGATACATAGTTACCTAGTCCTTTCGACCATGAGATCATGTAAATCACTTATATTGGAAAGGTACTTTGATTACATCAAACGCCACTGCGTAAATGGGTGGTTATAAAGATGGGATTAAGTATCCGGAAAGTATGAGTTGAGGCATATGGATCAACAGTGGGATTTGTCCATCCCGATGACGGATAGATATACTCTAGGCCCTCTCGGTGGAATGTCGTATATATTAGCTTGCAAGCATATGAATGGTTCATAAGAGACCACGTACCACGGTACGAGTAAAGAGTACTTGTCAGGAGACGAGGTTGAACAAGGTATAGAGATACCGATGATCAAACCTCGGACAAGTAAAATATCGCGTGACAAAGGGAATCGGTATCATATGTGAATGGTTCATTCGATCACTAAGTCATCGTTGAATATGTGGGAGCCATTATGGATCTCCAGATCCCGCTATTGGTTATTGGTCGGAGAGAGGTCTCAACCATGTCTACATAGTTCGCGAACCGTAGGATGACACACTTAAGGTTTGATGTCGTATTAGTAGATATTGAATATGGAATGGAGTTCGAAGTTTTGTTCGGAGTCTCGGATAGGATCCAGGACATCACGAGGAGTTCCGGAATGGCCCGGGGAATAATATTCATATATAGGAAGTCATTTGATAAGTTTGAAAATGATCCGGTGCATTTATGGAAGGTTCTAGAAAAGTCCGGAAGAAATCACTATGAAAGGCGGAGTCCCAGAGGGACTCCACCAAGCTTGGCCGGCCAACCCTAGGGGGTGGAGTCCCAGGTGGACTCCACCAAAGGGGGCCGGCCACCGCCCCTCATGGAAAGGTGGGAATCCCACCTCAAGTGGGAATCCCACCTTGGGTAGGTTTCATGTCATATGGAAGGTTTTGGTTTGGGGTCTTATTCAAAGACTTGTAGACCAACTCTTGGGGGTTCCACCTATAAGAAGAGGGACAAGGGGAGGGGGCCGGCTACCTCAAGCCATAGCTTGGCCGCACCCCTTAGTGGCCGGCCACCCCCTCTCCCCAAACCCTAGCCGCCCCACCTCCTCCACCTCTCCCGCAAACGCTTAGCGAAGCTCCGCCGGAGATCTTCATCGACACCGCCACCACGCCGTCGTGCTGCCGGGATTCAAGGAGGATCTACTACTTCTGCTGCCCGCTGGAACGGGGAGAAGGACGTCGTCTTCATCAACACCGAACATGTGACCGAGTACGGAGGTGCTGCCCGATTGTGGCACCGTCAAGATCTTCTACGCGCTTTTGAAAGCGACAAGTGATCATCTTCTGCAACAACGAGATCTAATCTCGTAGGCTTTGGAAATCTTCAAGGGTTAGTCTCGTTCATCCCCTCGTTGCTACCGTCTTCTAGATTGCATCTTGGCTTGGATTGCGTTCTCGCGGTAGGAAATTTTTTGTTTTCTATGCTACGAATCCCATCAGTGGTATCAGAGCCGTGTCTATGCATAGATGGTTGCACGAGTAGAACACAATTGTTTTGTGGGCGTTGATGCTTATGTTGTCTTTAGTTTGAGTACTTTGCATCTTTGTGGCATAGTGGGATGAAGCGGCTCGGGCTAACTTTACATGACCGCGTTCATGAGATTTGATCCACGCTCGACATGCAACTTGTATTGCATAAGTGGCTTTGCGGGTGTCTGTCTCTCCTACTATAGTGAAGATTCAATTTACTCTTCTATTGAAAACACTAGTATCACTGTTGTGGTTCATGTTCGTAGGTAGATTAGATCTCACTCGAAAACCCTAAACCACGTAAAATATGCAAACCAAATTAGAGCGTCTAACTTGTTTTTGCAGGGTTTGGTGATGTGATATGGCCATAATGTGATGATGAATATGTATGAGATAATCATTATTGTATTGTGGCAACCGGCAGGAGCCTTATGGTTGTCTTTAAATTTCATGTTGAGTAGTATTTCAAAGAAGTTGTAATAGTTGCTACATGGGAGAACAATCATGAAGACGGCGCCATTGACCTTGACGCTACGCCGACGATGATGGAGATCATGCATGTTGATGATGGAGATCATGTCCGTGCTTTGGAGATGAAGATCAAAGGCGCAAAGACAAAGGGGCCATATCATATCACATATGAACTGCATGTGATGTTAATCCTTTTTATGCATCTTATTTTGCTTAGATCGCGACGGTAGCATTATAAGATTATCCCTCTCACTAAAATATCAAGATAATAAAGTGTTCATCCTTAGTAGCACCGTTACCAATACTTGTCGTTTCGTAACATCTCGTGATGATCGGGTATGATAGATTCAACAAGTGTATACAACGGGCGCAAGCCAGTTTTGCACACGCGGATACTAAGGTTGCCTTGACGAGACTAGAATGTACAGACATGGTCTCGGAACACGTGATACCGAAAGGTAGAGCATGAATCATATGATTGATATGATGAACACTTTGAGTGTTCGCTATTGAAGTTACATCTTGTCTCGTGATGATCGGACTTGGTGTGGTGGATTTGGTTCGTGTGATCACTAAGACAATTCGAGGGATATTGTTTTGAGTGGGAGTTCACCTATTTTTAATTTTGTTGAATTAAAATTTGAACTCAATTTGTCATAAACTTAGTCTAAACTATTGCAAATATATGTTGTAGATTATGGCGTCCCCAATCAATTTTAACCAGTTCCTAGAGAAAGAAAAGCTTAAGAGCAATGGTAGCAACTTCACCGACTGGTTCCGTCATGTGAGGATTTTCCTCGCTGGTGGAAACCTGCAATATGTGCTTGATGCACCGCTAGGCGACCCTCCTGCAGAAACTGAAACCGATGAAGTAAAGAATGTTTACGCGACTCGGAAAACTCGGTACTCTCAAGTTCAGTGTGCCATCCTATGCGATCCGGAAGCTGATCTTCAAAAACGTTTTGAGCACCACGATCCTCATGAGTTGGTCAATGAGCTGAAAGCTATCTTTGAAACTCATGCGGCCGTGGAATGCTATGAAGCATCGAAACACTTCTTCAGTTGCATGAGGGAAGAAGGCAGCTCCGTTAGTGAGCACATGCTCGCCATGACCGGGCATGCGAAGAAACTCAGTGATCTGGGAATAGTGATTCCTAACGAGTCGGGGATTAATCGTGTCCTTCAATCACTGCCACCTAGTTACAAGAACTTTGTGATGAACTACAATATGCAGAACATGAACAAAGAGTTACCTGAACTCTTCGCCATGCTGAAATCTGCCGAGATTGAGATAAAGAAAGAGCACCAAGTGTTGATGGTCAACAAGACCACCAGTTTCAAGAAACATGGCAAGTCTAAAGGCAAATTCAAGAAGGGTGGCAAGAAAGCTGCCACACCTCCTGTGAAACCTAAGACTGGTCCTAAGCCTGATGCTGAGTGCTATTACTTCAAGGAGAAGGAACACTGGAAGCGTAATTGCTCCAAGTATTTGGCTGATCTGAAGAGCGGCCTTGTCAAGAAGAAGAAAGAAGGTATATCTGATATACATGTTATAGATGTTTATCTTACTGGTTCTCGTACTAGTACCGGGTATTTGATACTCGGTTCGGTTGCTCATATTTGTAACTCGAAACGGGAACTAAAGAATAAACGAAGACTATTGAAGGATGAAGTGACGATGCGCGTTGGAAATGGATCCAAGGTCAATGTGATCGCTGTCGGCACACTCCCTCTACATCTACCTTCGGGATTAGTTTTAAACCTCAATAATTGTTATTTTGTACCCGCGTTGAGCATGAACATTATATCTGGATCTTGTTTAATGCAAGACGGTTATTCATTCAAGTCTGAGAATAATGGTTGTTCTATTTTTATGAATAATATCTTTTATGGTCGAGCACCTGAGAAGAATGGTTTATTTCTATTAGATCTCGATAGTAGTGATACACATGTTCATAACGTTGATGCTAAACGAATTAAATTGAATGATAATTCTACTTATATGTGGCACTGTCATCTTGGTCATATTGGAGTGAAACGCATGAAGAAACTCCATACCGATGGATTACTTGAATCACTTGACTTTGAGTCACTTGATAGATGCGAAGCATGTCTAATGGGAAAAATGACTAAGACTCCATTCTCTGGTATTATGGAGCGAGCTACAGACTTATTGGAAATCATACATACCGATGTGTGCGGACCAATGAGTGTAGCCTCGCGCGGTGGTTATCGTTATGTTCTAACTTCCACAGATGATCTGAGTAGATATGGGTATATCTATTTCATGAAACATAAATCCGAAACTTTCGAGAAGTTTAAGGAATTCCAAAGTGAAGTAGAAAATCAACGTAACAAGAAGATTAAATTTCTACGATCTGATCGCGGAGGTGAATATCTGAGTTATGAGTTTAGCATGCATTTAAAGAAATGCGGAATACTTTCACAATTGACACCGTCGGTAACACCACAATGAAACGGTGTGTCCGAACGTCGTAATCGAACTCTCTTAGATATGGTTCGTTCTATGATGTCTCTTACTGATTTACCGTTATCATTTTGGAGTTATGCATTAGAGACAGCTGCATTCACTTTAAATAGGGCACCATCTAAATCCGTTGAAACGACACCATATGAATTATGGTTTAATAAGAAACCTAAGCTGTCGTTCCTTAAAGTTTGGGGTTGCGAAGCCTATGTAAAAAAGTTACAACCGGACAAGCTAGAACCAAAAGCGGAGAAATGCGTCTTCATAGGATACCCTAAGGAAACTATAGGGTATACTTTCTATCACGAGATCCGAAGGCAAAATCTTTGTTGCTAAGAACGGAACCTTTCTTGAGAAAGAATTTCTCACTAAAGAAGTGACTGGAAGAAAAGTAGAACTCGACGAGATTATCGAATCTTCTCTCGTTGATCGGAGTAGCGCGATACGGAAGTTGTTCCTGTGCCGCTTGCACCGATAATGAGAGGAAGCTAATGATAATGATCATGAAACTTCGAACGAGATAGCTACTCGAACCTCGCGGATCGACAAGGGAACGTGCCACTCCTGATTGGTATGATCCTTGTCTAAATGTCATGATTGTGGACAACAATGATGAAGACCCTGCGACGTATGAAGAAGCGATGATGAGCCCAGATTCCAACAAATGGAAAGAAGCCATGAAATCCGAAATGGGATCCATGTATGATAACAAAGTGTGGACTTTGGTAGACTTACCTGATAGCCGCAAGGCTGTTGAGAATAAATGGATTTTCAAAAGAAAAACAGATGCTGATGGTAATATTACTGTCTATAAAGCTCGACTTGTCACAAAGGGTTTCCGACAAATTCAAGGTGTTGACTACGATGAGACTTTCTCACCTGTAGCGAAGCTAAAGTCTGTGAGGATTTTGTTAGCAATAGCTGCATTTTTCGATTATGAGATTTGGCAGATGGATGTCAAAACGGCGTTCCTTAATGGAGACATTGAGAAAGAGTTGTATATGGTACAACCCAAAGGTTTTGTCGATCCTAAAAATGCTGACAAGGTGTGCAAACTTCAGCGTTCAATTTATGGACTGAAGCAAGCATCCAGAAGTTGGAACCGACGCTTTGATAAGGTGATCAAAGACTTCGGGTTTATACAGTGTCATGGAGAGGCCTGTATTTACAAGAAAGTGAGTGGGAGCTCTGTAGCGTTCCTAATATTATATGTAGATGACATATTATTAATTGGGAATGATATAGAACTATTAAGCAGTGTAAAAGGTTATTTGAATAATAGTTTTTCAATGAAAGACCTTGGTGAAGCATCGTACATATTAGGCATCAAGATTTATAGAGATAGATCAAGACGCCTAATAGGGCTTTCACAGAGTACATACCTGGAAAAGATTCTAAAGAAGTTTAGAATGGACGAAAGTAAGAAAGGGATATTGGTAACCACCATGGGTCTCTCACCACCACCTCCTCCGGCGTCTCCCTAGGTGAATCCTCGGATCTCCGGTGATCTCTCCAAGTCTCTCCGATCAACTTGTGCAGCGTTGGATCCTTCCCAAGGTGATCCCTTCATGGCTCCCTCTCCTTCCCCCCTTGGTCGTTGGAAGATCTCCTTTGAATCTCTCATCGACGATGGTTCTCCTATCTCTGGCTCTGGTTTTCTCCTTTTGTGGCCGAAGAATTGGTTGGCTCTAGTTAATCACAAGGATTCGCCTTTGGTTGGCAAAACTGTAACACCCCAACTTTTTCAACCTTGATTAGTTGTCCTTATTTCAAAAATCAGGGGGAACAAAAACTTTTTCTATAGACTAATTAAGGTGAATTGCCTTGATCTGTTTGCTATGATGAATTGCCTTGATCTGTTGGTAGATGAATTGTCTTGATTTGCTTGTTGAATTTTGTCTTGAGCTACCTCATAGAACGACACCCCTAGTGGTTAAACAAGCAACTCACCAAATAAAATACATGTGTGGCTTAGGAAGAATTGTTTTCCTTCTTACTACATCAAACCTCTCTCCTGATGACAACATGGGTGTGCGATCTTGATTTTTCTCTTTGTGGTACAAGATAGCTCAATCATCCTTAATTCACAACTTGGTGATCTCAATGCATGGATCTCATCTGTGCATCTCCCTCTACAATTTCCACATCCTGCATGTCTCATTCTACCCTTGCATCACATATATTCAACTTGATCTTATACCCTATCCAATGATTCAACTCTAGATCACTTCCTTCACTTTTACCTCTTGTTTTTATTCAAGTTTAATCTTCACAAAACCAAGAGTGGGAATGATGGATACATTTTGTAGCCACCATCTACCCTTGAGAACACTCCTCCCTAAAGTAGTTTCCCTCCTCAAAAATCCTACAATTTTCCTTCTCTAGTTTTGATCACAAACCTACTTCTAGTTTTATTAAAACTTTCCAAGATTTCTCTTCAAAGAAAACAAGGAACTGAAATGGGTTTTGTTTTTCATCCCATTTCTACCAAGTATTGATTTATAAAACATTATCTCTATTTTGCTTTGTTTTAACAAAAAGCTTGTTTATGGTACCTATACCATTTCTTGTTTCCCTCTTGATTTTTTTTACCTTTGAGAAAAACTCTACCTTATTTGAGAAAGTAAGTAGAATATTTTGAACCCCTATGTTCCAACTAGTTTTATCTCAACACTTTCAAACTTCATTCCACTTGAGTTCATTCCCAATTGTCCCTAGACAATTGAGGTGTTTCAAATACTTTTCAAACAAGATCTTTTTCAAATGACAACTCTTACACATCTTATGCACATCTCTAATCCACCACATATTGTATCCCCTCCATCCTCCAATTCTTGATCATGTAGATGATCATTTGATACTTTCAAATCACTTCCCAATTGACCTCTTATTTGAAGAGAAACTTATATTTCCTCGTACCTATCTCACCCCTCTATTCTCTTCCATCATCATTCTTGACCTCATGAATTGATGAATTGATGTCACCATATTCATCATTGTTATTGTATCATTATATCCATCACTATCCTTCTAAACCTTAGACTCTTTACCACATTAAGGAACCTATTTTCTTTGCATAACACAAGTGGTGTCGTGTGTCTTGCTTAGGCACTTGGGTACCATGTGTCTCATCTTGTTTGGAATGGCCAAGTCTCAAAATCTTGTGGCGGCCATCTCCAAAATAGCTTGCACATGAAAACTTGTACACCCCCATCACCATCACGCTCTTCCTCCATCTCTAGTTATTTTATATTTTCCTACACATCATCTAAGCCACCATCTCGGCAAGGAATTATGTAGCTCCTCCATGATCTACATGCATGATGGGAACTCCCTTTTGATGAATCATTCTTGCATGACATAAGAATGGAGCCGGCCATTGTATGTGCATGCAAATTTCGGCCAGCCCTCTTTTCCTCACTTCCTTCCTCCACAAGGCTTACCTCCCAACTACCCCAATCACTAAATGGGCAGCCACCCACCATAGCCAATGAAAAAAGGAGGCAGCCACCCCTCTCCCTCTATAAATTGGCCATAGCCAGCCACCACCTCCCCTTTGGCTTCATTTCCTTCACTCTCCACTCCCCCACACTCTCCCCCTACCTCTCCCCACGAGCTGCTGCCCCTCCCAAGCTTCATGGCCGGCCATGGCCATGGAAGGCACTCCAAGATGAAGCTCCCTCCTCCCTCAAGCTCCTCCTCACCATGAGAGCCTCCCTCTCCTTCTTCTCCCCAACCCTAGATGGTTTTCTCTCCTCTTCCTCTTCCTCCATTGCTAAGATTGGATCTTGATGCAGGTGCATGTTGGTCCAAGCATGGAGAAGCTTGAGCTATCCTCAGATCTGAAGTTCTTGAGCAAAGTTCGTCCAAATCCTTGCAGTAATTTCTGCTATCTTGCTGTTTCAGATTCTGGTACGAACTTGTAAAATCCACCAAATCTCGTGCGCAGATCCAAATCGAGTGATTCAAAGTTCCGCAGATAGATATGGAAAATATCTACAACTTGGCGTTGGTCTCGTCCTCAAATTCGTTACGGATTGTCCGTGGTAAATAAAGTTCTGTAAACATGCAGATTCACTGTTTGTTAGATTTGCTCCGTTTTACGAAACCTTTTTGAGCAAACTCAACTGTAGGTGAAAGCCCTCTTCAATACCTTCATTTTGGCGGTTGTTTCACTTCGATTGACCTCTTAAAACTGAAATGGTTCACATATCAAGATCTGGTCAGATCTGGCTTTGTCGAATTAAACCAGGAGCTTGGAAACGTATTTTGGAGTGAAACAAGTTGGGTAAGAACCACCTATTCAA
Source organism: Lolium rigidum (assembly GCF_022539505.1). NCBI lineage: Eukaryota > Viridiplantae > Streptophyta > Magnoliopsida > Poales > Poaceae > Lolium > Lolium rigidum. The sequence goes on from NC_061508.1 coordinate 139,366,045, forward strand.
TACCTTTCAGATGCAGCTTACTTCATATTTTTATGAGTTGTGTACGATTTTTGGTGAATTAATCTTGTTCTGTGTGTTCTGCAGACATGGCTGTTAGCTTTTAAATCATCAAAAATCCATTTTTGAACCTAATTGTGTGATTCCAATTCGGTAGGATTACTGAATGTTTTCTTAATCATCTCAAACAAGTTTCAAACATTTATCTGTTGTGTAAATCCAGAGAGAAAGAAAATGGTACAGACATGCAGTAAACTTGTAAATCCATTTGTGAGAGTTTCAGAAACAATTTGAACCCAAATCCAATTGTGTATGCATCTCTGTTTAATTACCTTTCAAATGCCTGTGGCCTCATATTTTTAGGATTTTTCTACGATTTATGGCTTACAGATCTTGTTTTCTGTACAGTCAGATTCAAACAAATTCCTAAAATTGTAGGTTTAATATTTTTGAGTGAATCCACTTGGGTTAGTCTTGTATTAGTACTGGCCATCTAGGAAAAATAGTGTTAGTCTCTGTTCATGCATTTTTGTTACTGTTAGTAATGTGTATGTGTGACATGGGTTGTTGTAGCAAAACTTTTTGGTTTATTTGGAAACCTTAACCACCTCTTTGCATTAAAAATTGGTTAACCAATGTTTTATTCTTGCAAAACAAAACCTCTGCAACTTAACCTTAGTTCTATTGTTGGCTTAAGTTTTCCAATGATGTGGAATACTGTTTACTTCCTATTCTTGTGTAGTGTTATGTAAGCTTTATAAAATAGAGAGAATGATTTCCCGCTTTTCCAAAAATGTTTCAAATTGTAATATGAACGTTTGTGATGCCAAACTAATGCACTTGTCCTCTTTATGATGTTATCTACCAGGGGATATTTGGTTTATGCCATGGTGATAACCGAGAGAGGCAATTGCTAAGCATGGTACTCTCATACCTTTATTAGGTAAATAAAATGGCGTTTCTTCTAGATGCTTTGTAGTATCTATATGTCCTTAATATGTTAGCCTTAGTAGAGTGGTTAGTTTTTGATTGATGCTTGTTGCTTATTGTTTTGTTGGTGCAATGTGTTTGATTGTGTTCCTTTTATATTTTCCGACGATAGATGCGAACGATTCCGGAGAAGAAGAAGTGGATCGGACAAGGATTTTATTTATATTGTTGGTATTCTTATATTGATGAAGTTGAAGGAGTCCAGGGACAAATAAGCCAAGGCAAGCCATTTACTTTGACTCCTTGATTATCCATGTTCTTGGTCGAGATCCTTCTATCCTTGGTCTCTTGATTTCTTGTGTTTCCTTGGGTTTGCTTAATTTGATTCTTTTACATACTTGCTACCAAGTGTGTAATGTCCCCTCTCGATATTGTGCGTACTTACTCTAAGTATGTGAATCACATTTCACCGCCTTTTGACATCCTAATTCTAGTAAACACTTGAGATAGTATCATTAAAATTGCCCTACTTTTTTGATTATCTCCATTCATGCTCAACTGGAGTATGGATGCCTTTGACACCCTTCATGTTGATGGCAATCATTATGCTATTACATCTTAGTTCACACATAAACTTTAGGTTGGGAAAACCCTCAAGGTTTTACCTTGTTGTAAAAGTTTTTGTTAAAACCTTGGGTGTAATGTTATGCCCGAGTGAGAATTTGAGAAAGGAAAGGATTTGGTAAAAATGATGGGGATGAGAAAGTGGTTGGGATATTACGAAAACTTTGGCGCCTAAGTACTCACCCATGACAACAAACTAGCGCAACCACATTACTCCAACATGGGCACGGGGCTTAGCTCGACGTTCATTCTCTTTAGCATGAGGCACCGCACAACTATACAAGGGTACGGTTACCCCCGAGTCCGGATTGTCGAAGTTGGGGCAATAGTATAACGGGAGGCCTTCGGGGCTGACCCGTCCGGAAGACACTATGGGTCTCCTGGCTTGGCGGTGGAGCCACGCTCAAAAGGAGGTGAGCTGCCACGGTGCCGGGGAGGTACATACTCCATAGGGTAGGACCTCTTGCTAATTAGAATGGGCGAAAGGCTTCGACTGGTTATCCGATACCCACATACTTTCGTATGATGGCCCGGGGATGATCCCGGCGGATTTATCAGATCTTGTGGGTAAAGTGCGCAAACTCTGCAGAGTTAAATCTATTCGAATAGCCGTGTCCGCGGTCATGGACGGTTGGATTGGCTGTTGCTTAGCCTGATGTGTTTTGTTTATGAAAATGTTTGACAAAGGAAAGAAACGGGATTTGTGTTGGAGTACATGGAGTACTTGGAAAAATGGTTGTTGACCACAATGAGGTGGTCGGAAAAGGATTGATAAAAATTGGGTCTACCCTTCCTAAGTGTTTATGTCGTGAAAGATCCTTCTAAATGAAGTCAAGTAGTGATGTCTTAGATATATTCTCTCATCTCCTTCACCCATGAAGTTGAGATGCTAACTCCACTAAACCACTTCTTCTCTTCTACATAACATATTCTTGTTATATAAGTGGTCATTCCCTCTTGATCTCCTAGTTAGTCCTCGGTACCTTGTTCTCCTTGTTATGTTACTTTGTAAATGGTTTGCGAGTACAATTCAAATGTACTCACGGCTTTGTCCCCGGCTATTTACTTGGCCAGACTCGGAGGACTTCGACAGATGAAGAAGGAGTTGACGACGTCTATGCGAGCTAGGAACGTCTTCCCGATCGGTTGCTCGTAGGGTTATGGCGGATGACTTGGGTACTGCGCTTGTTGAAGTGATGATGCTACTCGATGTTTAGTTAGGCCCTTCGAGGCTATTATGTAAGTATTGGTCCCGGGACCAGGTTGTAATTTTCTTATTCCGCTTTGTAATGGATGGTGTAATTTGATATCGGTTCGGTTATGTGTTCACGGCACACCGATCATGGGAACGTGAACGGTATACATAATCGGGTATTTCGGACAGCTAGTCCGGGGTCCCCACAGAGCTGGTATCAGAGCTATCCTGACTGTAGGAGACCTTAGTTAGCATGGACGTTAGTTAGGAAACAAATACTTGGAGAAAACTATTTATGAAACAAATTGTTTCTTTAATCGGAAGTATAGCTTCTACTCCTCTTATTTACTCAAAGCTTCTAAATTCTTATCTCTCCGCTTTATAAAAAGGTTTGAAAATTCTTGCTCTATTGTCTCATCCACTTCAAACCTACATATTGGACGATGTCCCCAACTCGGATCGGAGACTCGAACTCAAAAATCAATCAATCCCTCATGAAGAGGCAAGTACATCCCATTGCAGCTATTGAAGATTGGATGTCAACTTAGCAGTACACATAAAGGGACAGGAAGAGCATGTCTTTGGTTGTCGCCAATTTTGTCAAGGAGCTGACCTTGTTCCTCCATGGACTTGCACCTTTTTGCAGTCATCTGGGATCAAGTCCTCGGTTTTTGATTAGTAATTTTTAGGCCAGCCACCAGAAGTTGTCGACTTTGGGAGTTCCTCAACAGCTACCCCTCTGAAGACCTCATGTCCCCGGGATGTTGAGACTAGATGATCTACGCAGTTTTCGCCTCCACCTCAGCATCGACGAGTCGACATCAGGCCTGCGTCACCACCAACTATTACAAGGATCCCTATTGAAGTCGATGCCAGCAATATGAAGACATCGACATATGTGACCAGCCCCAAACCAATAGGATGGATAGGACAAACTCAATCGCTTTGATTGAGCTACCACCGCGCATTAGGAATTTCTGGGTACTTAGAGTACCATGTCTGGTTTGATGATTGCTTGTAGTTCCCTAATGTGCTGACGTGAGTGTTTGTATCTGTTTGCTATGTGCATGTATGTCTTGATATTTAGACGTTCCCGTCCTTTTTAATTGTTTGAAATATTTAAAACAGAAATTAAAAACGGAAATCTGCCAGTATACTGTTTTGCTAATAAAAAATAGTTTGGTAGCTCCGATGGATGTGATTCCAATTGCACTAGAACCAGTATGAAATTATCTTTCAGATGCCACTGACCTTGTATTTTTAGGTTTTTTGTACGATTTTTAATAAATAAAACTTGATCACTGTTTCTGGTTAGTATTTTGAGTCTCAAAAATTGAAAAATTAATATTTTTGAATGATTCCAATTGTGTTGATCTTGTTTTGTTACTGTGCATATAGGAAAAATACCAGTAGCTTCTGTTAGTGGTATTTTGTCTCTGGTTATGGTTGTATGGGTGTCACATGCAATGATAGGATTAAAGTTTGCCTCGCCGATGTATTGCTATCTATTAGTTAAATTGGGTAGACTAACGAAAGACTCTAACTCTAAACCCGTTGGAAGTTGTTTTTCAACCGTCAAGACTTCCTTCAAGATCAGCTGGAGCATCTCCACTTCATCAAGAAAGCAGAAGCCCCTACCTTCAAGAGTGACTGCACCTCTACCAGAAGACTTACTAACTTGGTCTAACCCGGGAGTATAATCGCGCTAACCTCTAGGATATCTTCTTGAAAGTACCCTCCAACACATCATCTCACAAGCTGAGAGAACAATAGCGTCAAAGCCGAGCTACATCACATGGTTCATCTGGTCCTCATCAAATGAAGCTCCTGAAGATACTCCAAGACTCAAGACTTTAGGCGTAGTTTACCCGCTAACTTCTTAGTTGTTACTCGAAGTCAGCACCGACCCTCAAGCTGAAGATTGTCTTCGACGACCCTCGTTGCTTGCTTCATACGGATACAAACTAGGTGTTTCATCAACTTACTAACTCACTGCGCGCCCCCTATGGTTTAGTTAACATCGTGAGTGCCTCTTGAAGCCGTGGACTACACAACGCCCTCTGAAGATGTTTTCAACTCAAGACAGGAGATCAACGACTTCTCCAAAAAGCGCCCTACAAGACCCGTGGCTGAGGCTCCATGATTTCAGGAACCCCGCTGAACAATCTTAAGGGTGGAAGACTTCGTCTTCCACTAAAATCAAGCTAACTCTAAAGAGTTTTCAGCCCTGCTCAAGCACCGTTGGGTGCACTAACCCTCCCACAGTCTTGAACCTCCGCTAGGATCATGAAGAAGCTACAGATCCAACACCTACCTGGAGTAGTCAGTCCCTTCATGAAGCTCGCTACGGCGGGAATCCATCATGTCTCTCAGAAGCTGAAGTTGCGACCCTCTCGGCAACGGCACGTCTACAGAAGAATGGAGTCTGACTTTGGTTAAACTTTATAACCCCTCTAGTTCTACACTCAGTAATCTCGGGACGAGATTATTTTAAGGGTGGAAGATCTGTAACACCCCAACTTTTTCAACCTTGATTAGTTGTCCTTATTTCAAAAATCAGGGGGAACAAAAACTTTTTCTATAGACTAATTAAGGTGAATTGCCTTGATCTGTTTGCTATGATGAATTTCCTTGATCTGTTGGTAGATGAATTGTCTTGATTTGCTTGTTGAATTTTGTCTTGAGCTACCTCATAGAACGACACCCCTAGTGGTTAAACAAGCAACTCACCAAATAAAATACATGTGTGGCTTAGGAAGAATTGTTTTCCTTCTTACTACATCAAACCTCTCTCCTGATGACAACATGGGTGTGCGATCTTGATTTTTCTCTTTGTGGTACAAGATAGCTCAATCATCCTTAATTCACAACTTGGTGATCTCAATGCATGGATCTCATCTGTGCATCTCCCTCTACAATTTCCACATCCTGCATGTCTCATTCTACCCTTGCATCACATATATTCAACTTGATCTTATACCCTATCCAATGATTCAACTCTAGATCACTTCCTTCACTTTTACCTCTTGTTTTTATTCAAGTTTAATCTTCACAAAACCAAGAGTGGGAATGATGGATACATTTTGTAGCCACCATCTACCCTTGAGAACACTCCTCCCTAAAGTAGTTTCCCTCCTCAAAAATCCTACAGTTTTCCTTCTCTAGTTTTGATCACAAACCTACTTCTAGTTTTATTAAAACTTTCCAAGATTTCTCTTCAAAGAAAACAAGGAACTGAAATGGGTTTTGTTTTTCATCCCATTTCTACCAAGTATTGATTTATAAAACATTATCTCTATTTTGCTTTGTTTTAACAAAAAGCTTGTTTATGGTACCTATACCATTTCTTGTTTCCCTCTTGATTTTTTTTACCTTTGAGAAAAACTCTACCTTATTTGAGAAAGTAAGTAGAATATTTTGAACCCCTATGTTCCAACTAGTTTTATCTCAACACTTTCAAACTTCATTCCACTTGAGTTCATTCCCAATTGTCCCTAGACAATTGAGGTGTTTCAAATACTTTTCAAACAAGATCTTTTTCAAATGACAACTCTTACACATCTTATGCACATCTCTAATCCACCACATATTGTATCCCCTCCATCCTCCAATTCTTGATCATGTAGATGATCATTTGATACTTTCAAATCACTTCCCAATTGACCTCTTATTTGAAGAGAAACTTATATTTCCTCGTACCTATCTCACCCCTCTATTCTCTTCCATCATCATTCTTGACCTCATGAATTGATGAATTGATGTCACCATATTCATCATTGTTATTGTATCATTATATCCATCACTATCCTTCTAAACCTTAGACTCTTTACCACTTGAAGGAACCTATTTTCTTTGCATAACACAAGTGGTGTCGTGTGTCTTGCTTAGGCACTTGGGTACCATGTGTCTCATCTTGTTTGGAATGGCCAAGTCTCAAAATCTTGTGGCGGCCATCTCCAAAATAGCTTGCACATGAAAACTTGTACACCCCCATCACCATCACGCTCTTCCTCCATCTCTAGTTATTTTATATTTTCCTACACATCATCTAAGCCACCATCTCGGCAAGGAATTATGTAGCTCCTCCATGATCTACATGCATGATGGGAACTCCCTTTTGATGAACCATTCTTGCATGACATAAGAATGGAGCCGGCCATTGTATGTGCATGCAAATTTCGGCCAGCCCTCTTTTCCTCACTTCCTTCCTCCACAAGGCTTACCTCCCAACTACCCCAATCACTAAATGGGCAGCCACCCACCATAGCCAATGAAAAAAGGAGGCAGCCACCCCTCTCCCTCTATAAATTGGCCATAGCCAGCCACCACCTCCCCTTTGGCTTCATTTCCTTCACTCTCCACTCCCCCACACTCTCCCCCTACCTCTCCCCACGAGCTGCTGCCCCTCCCAAGCTTCATGGCCGGCCATGGCCATGGAAGGCACTCCAAGATGAAGCTCCCTCCTCCCTCAAGCTCCTCCTCACCATGAGAGCCTCCCTCTCCTTCTTCTCCCCAACCCTAGATGGTTTTCTCTCCTCTTCCTCTTCCTCCATTGCTAAGATTGGATCTTGATGCAGGTGCATGTTGGTCCAAGCATGGAGAAGCTTGAGCTATCCTCAGATCTGAAGTTCTTGAGCAAAGTTCGTCCAAATCCTTGCAGTAATTTCTGCTATCTTGCTGTTTCAGATTCTGGTACGAACTTGTAAAATCCACCAAATCTCGTGCGCAGATCCAAATCGAGTGATTCAAAGTTCCGCAGATAGATACGGAAAATATCTACAACTTGGCGTTGGTCTCGTCCTCAAATTCGTTACGGATTGTCCGTGGTAAATAAAGTTCTGTAAACATGCAGATTCACTGTTTGTTAGATTTGCTCCGTTTTACGAAACCTTTTTGAGCAAACTCAACTGTAGGTGAAAGCCCTCTTCAATACCTTCATTTTGGCGGTTGTTTCACTTCGATTGACCTCTTAAAACTGAAATGGTTCACATATCAAGATCTGGTCAGATCTGGCTTTGTCGAATTAAACCAGGAGCTTGGAAACGTATTTTGGAGTGAAACAAGTTGGGTAAGAACCACCTATTCAATACCTTTCAGATGCAGCTTACTTCATATTTTTATGAGTTGTGTACGATTTTTGGTGAATTAATCTTGTTCTGTGTGTTCTGCAGACATGGCTGTTAGCTTTTAAATCATCAAAAATCCATTTTTGAACCTAATTGTGTGATTCCAATTCGGTAGGATTACTGAATGTTTTCTTAATCATCTCAAACAAGTTTCAAACATTTATCTGTTGTGTAAATCCAGAGAGAAAGAAAATGGTACAGACATGCAGTAAACTTGTAAATCCATTTGTGAGAGTTTCAGAAACAATTTGAACCCAAATCCAATTGTGTATGCATCTCTGTTTAATTACCTTTCAAATGCCTGTGGCCTCATATTTTTAGGATTTTTCTACGATTTATGGCTTACAGATCTTGTTTTCTGTACAGTCAGATTCAAACAAATTCCTAAAATTGTAGGTTTAATATTTTTGAGTGAATCCACTTGGGTTAGTCTTGTATTAGTACTGGCCATCTAGGAAAAATAGTGTTAGTCTCTGTTCATGCATTTTTGTTACTGTTAGTAATGTGTATGTGTGACATGGGTTGTTGTAGCAAAACTTTTTGGTTTATTTGGAAACCTTAACCACCTCTTTGCATTAAAAATTGGTCAACCAATGTTTTATTCTTGCAAAACAAAACCTCTGCAACTTAACCTTAGTTCTATTGTTGGCTTAAGTTTTCCAATGATGTGGAATACTGTTTACTTCCTATTCTTGTGTAGTGTTATGTAAGCTTTATAAAATAGAGAGAATGATTTCCCGCTTTTCCAAAAATGTTTCAAATTGTAATATGAACGTTTGTGATGCCAAACTAATGCACTTGTCCTCTTTATGATGTTATCTACCAGGGGATATTTGGTTTATGCCATGGTGATAACCGAGAGAGGCAATTGCTAAGCATGGTACTCTCATACCTTTATTAGGTAAATAAAATGGCGTTTCTTCTAGATGCTTTGTAGTATCTATATGTCCTTAATATGTTAGCCTTAGTAGAGTGGTTAGTTTTTGATTGATGCTTGTTGCTTATTGTTTTGTTGGTGCAATGTGTTTGATTGTGTTCCTTTTATATTTTCCGACGATAGATGCGAACGATTCCGGAGAAGAAGAAGTGGATCGGACAAGGATTTTATTTATATTGTTGGTATTCTTATATTGATGAAGTTGAAGGAGTCCAGGGACAAATAAGCCAAGGCAAGCCATTTACTTTGACTCCTTGATTATCCATGTTCTTGGTCGAGATCCTTCTATCCTTGGTCTCTTGATTTCTTGTGTTTCCTTGGGTTTGCTTAATTTGATTCTTTTACATACTTGCTACCAAGTGTGTAATGTCCCCTCTCGATATTGTGCGTACTTACTCTAAGTATGTGAATCACATTTCACCGCCTTTTGACATCCTAATTCTAGTAAACACTTGAGATAGTATCATTAAAATTGCCCTACTTTTTTGATTATCTCCATTCATGCTCAACTGGAGTATGGATGCCTTTGACACCCTTCATGTTGATGGCAATCATTATGCTATTACATCTTAGTTCACACATAAACTTTAGGTTGGGAAAACCCTCAAGGTTTTACCTTGTTGTAAAAGTTTTTGTTAAAACCTTGGGTGTAATGTTATGCCCGAGTGAGAATTTGAGAAAGGAAAGGATTTGGTAAAAATGATGGGGATGAGAAAGTGGTTGGGATATTACGAAAACTTTGGCGCCTAAGTACTCACCCATGACAACAAACTAGCGCAACCACATTACTCCAACATGGGCACGGGGCTTAGCTCGACGTTCATTCTCTTTAGCATGAGGCACCGCACAACTATACAAGGGTACGGTTACCCCGAGTCCGGATTGTCGAAGTTGGGGCAATAGTATAACGGGAGGCCTTCGGGGCTGACCCGTCCGGAAGACACTATGGGTCTCCTGGCTTGGCGGTGGAGCCACGCTCAAAAGGAGGTGAGCTGCCACGGTGCCGGGGAGGTACATACTCCATAGGGTAGGACCTCTTGCTAATTAGAATGGGCGAAAGGCTTCGACCGGTTATCCGATACCCACATACTTTCGTATGATGGCCCGGGGATGATCCCGGCGGATTTATCGGATCTTGTGGGTAAAGTGCGCAAACTCTGCAGAGTTAAATCTATTCGAATAGCCGTGTCCGCGGTCATGGACGGTTGGATTGGCTGTTGCTTAGCCTGATGTGTTTTGTTTATGAAAATGTTTGACAAAGGAAAGAAACGGGATTTGTGTTGGAGTACATGGAGTACTCGGAAAAATGGTTGTTGACCACAATGAGGTGGTCGGAAAAGGATTGATAAAAATTGGGTCTACCCTTCCTAAGTGTTTATGTCGTGAAAGATCCTTCTAAATGAAGTCAAGTAGTGATGTCTTAGATATATTCTCTCATCTCCTTCACCCATGAAGTTGAGATGCTAACTCCACTAAACCACTTCTTCTCTTCTACATAACATATTCTTGTTATATAAGTGGTCATTCCCTCTTGATCTCCTAGTTAGTCCTCGGTACCTTGTTCTCCTTGTTATGTTACTTTGTAAATGGTTTGCGAGTACAATTCAAATGTACTCACGGCTTTGTCCCCGGCTATTTACTTGGCCAGACCTCGGAGGACTTCGACGGATGAAGAAGGAGTTGACGACGTCTATGCGAGCTAGGAACGTCTTCCCGATCGGTTGCTCGTAGGGTTATGGCAGATGACTTGGGTACTGCGCTGTTGAAGTGATGATGCTACTCTGATGTTTAGTTAGGCCCTTCGAGGCTATTATGTAAGTATTGGTCCTGGGACCAGGTTGTAATTTTCTTATTCCGCTTTGTAATGGATGGTGTAATTTGATATCAGTTCGGTTATGTGTTCACGGCACACTGATCATGGGAACGTGAACGGTATACATAACTGGGTATTTCGGACAGCTAGTCCGGGGTCCCCACAAAAACCCTTCGTGATAATGAAGTTTTTTACCCTGGATCTACTATAAGATTTCCTTCTCATATGGTTTTTGTGCAAGAATGTCTTGTTTCTCCACCAAGCTTTTCTTCTTTCAAAGAACCCACTCCTATTCGTTGGAGGGTTACTTACTCAGATCAAGGCAAAATGGATGCTAAAATTCCTATGGGTAAATCTGCCTTCCTTATTTTGAAGCCTCATGCAAAAAGATTATTTCTATTGGATTCAAAAGAGCAGGTGATCTCTGCTAGATTCTTGCATCAAGATGAACATATTATGATTGGAAATATTGTGGACTTCAAAGATCTTTCTGTTTTGGTGGGTGAATGCATTGGTTCTATTGACTCTGGCCTTGAGGGTAATTTGCATGCATCTAGTACAAAGAAAATCAATTGTACCAAAAGCTATGCGGAAGTTGTGAAATCTATAAATCCTACCTTTGGTTCCCTTCCCGAAGCTCCTCCTGTTCGTTGGAAAGCCACATGCTCTCATTTTCAAGATAGCTCTACATCCTCACATGCTTTCCTTTTGTTAAGGCCGCAAGCCAAAAGGTTGGTTCTTCTGGATTCGCAAGAAGAAGTGCTAGATGCTAGATTTCTCTTAGAAAATGAAAGAATTCATTTTGGTTTGATTTTGGACTTGAAAACTCATACTGTGGTTGTGGGTGATCGTATTATCTCTGATTCCCTTGCTCATGGGGTGCAAATGTTGAACTCATCAAGTCCTAAGGAAAATTACCAAAAGGATTTCTCTTCAGTTCTGTCCCATAAGAATCAGGTCTTGGATTTCTCAAGAGGAACTGTCTTTGAAGAAGCTTGCAAAAGTAAGTTTGGCCATTCTGTTAACCTCCTAAATCACTCTAGAAGACGAGGCTTCTTGCTTGTTGTTTCTTTTGGGAGAGCATGTTTTAAACTTGATATTCATACTGTGGCTATTGTCCTACAATCTTGCTTTGGAGGTCTAGCCCCACTATTCAAAGTTAAGCTCCTAAGAGATAGAACTTTTCAATTCATGGTGGCTTCTTCGGCAGTAGGGTTTGAGATTTACAATTTGTCAAAGATTTGCACCCCCATGTTTGATTCATTTTTTAGTCTTTGGGGACATGGTGGCCCAAACTGGTTAATTGAAGAAAAGAAATTCTACAAAGAATCAGAGGCAGAATGGCAGGTAGTACAAAGGAAAAAATCATCTTCTTTTGGAACAAAGCGTGTTTCTGTTTTTAAACGCATGCAAGCCCCCATTACACCTGCATCCTATAATCAAGATGATTCATCCCCCATTTTGAATCCCAACCCCAAAACGGTTAATCCCATTAATCACGTTGACAAAATTCAAAGCTCCTCCTTTTTTCACTCTCAGACACGATTACCGGGCTTACTCCCTTTTTACAAATTCCCTACCTTTAATACCGTTGCCTGGCCCGATGACAGTTTCCTTACCTGGTTCAAAGCCCATGGGCCACCCCCATTAATCCAGGAGGTTTCCTCTTTTAGAGCCCTCTCGGTTTCCCTTTCTGGAAAAAATATCTCTCCAGGCTTTGTCTCTTCCGTCTCCTCGCCTTCAACACCCTCGTCTTCTCTGGAACTGCCCCTGCCGGTGACCGCCGGCTGATGAGCATTCGGAGGAACGGCCAGGAGCAATGGCCAACATTCCAATCGATCCAAGACCGTTTGTGCCCCAAGGCTATCGGATTCGAACATCGCTGGTCGCGTCGGGGTGAAGCGGGTGGTGGTTCCGCGCCGCCCAAGGGAGCACGAACAGTATGCCATTGCCACCATTACTCCTTTTCCTGAAGGTTTGGTCCCTTTTCAGAATGTTAGAGATGTTCTTCAAGAGTATTTTGCTGAGGTGGCTAGGGTTGGCATCGTTAGTCTGCAATATTGTCCGTTTGGGGCCGCCTATGTGCAGTTCAGGAATGTTAGTGACAGAGACAGACTCATCTCTTCGAGTCCCAATCAGTTTGGAGATGTAAATGTTTCTTTTGTTAGGCATGATGAGGGAATTAATTGGAGGGGGGTTACCTTTAACAGAGATGTCTGGTTACTCCTTGTTGGCCCCCCTTTAGATCACATGACCACTGAGGACCTGAATGCCTGCTTTGCTGATATTGGCTCGTGTTACTGCGGGAAAAAGATCCAAACCGAAAAGGAAGAGTTCGGTTAAGGTGAGAGTAACCGATCTCATGGACATTCCAAGAAGTATCGGGATGACGAAAGCTCCGGGCCGGATGCTGAATCTTGGACCTTTCTTGTTGAAATACTGTTAAATAACCTGCTGGGTGGTGGGCCTGCAGATGAAGATCCTCTACCTGATGAAGGAGTGGACCCTCATCCTTTACCTGGTCATGCTTTGCCTGTACCTGCTTTTAATCCTGCTCCAGTGGACCCTGCAGTTGAAGACAACCAAGATAACCAAGAGGAGGCTGATGGTTGGGGCCACTGGGCCATGGGGGCTGCTGAGGGCTTGCCTCAGCCAATGGAGATGGAGCAACAGGTTCAGGTGCAGCATGAAGTGATGGACTTGGATGACCAGCATCAAGACCCTCCTCTCCTGGATGCTGACAGTTTCATCAATATTTCTGCTTCTAGTTCTGAAGACACTGCTACACATGATCCTCAGGTTGTTGGTTCTTCCTCTGTTCAAGCTGAAATCAATCAGCAGTCCTCTGCTGTATCCACCCTGCCCTTGGGAGATGGCTTGCTCAATATTCTCCAAGCTTATTCTGCTCATGATAATTCAATGACTGATGACTCTGATAATTGCTTGGTTGAGACATCTTTGCAAAATCCTGCTTCTCAAGTCTTGGAAGATGATTTGTTCTTGCCTGCAAATGTTGATATGGTGCCACCAAATGTAGCACATCTGCAGCTGACCCTTGGAAGGGTTCAAACCTTTTTCACCCCTATTCCTGAGGAGCATGATCTGTCAAGAAGGTTCTCTGCTGAAGGCATGGCCCTCTAGGAGAAATATTTTGCTCCTAATATGCATGGTGCCACAGATAAACCCAATTACTCAATGGTAGATATTCCTGTCAGCTGGTTCAATTTTATAACCTTAATGCTCTTAACTCCTGAGAAATTTGACTGGACTAAGGGGTTTCTTTCATCTCAGCTCTGGCATATTCTCAAGGAACCTCTGCTCAAGGAAGATACTGTCAGGTTTGCTATCCCTGACAAATGTGTCACAACTAAGGCTCCCTCCTGTGTATCACTGTCAGAAATTGATGAATTAGCTATCCCTAGCACTCCCTCTGTTGTTGCTCCTTTCACACCAAAAAGGAAGAGAAGAGAAGGGAAAATCCCTTTGGTTGAGTCTGAGGTAAGAAGGAGTCCCAGGCTTGTCTTATTAAATGATGGGTATAAAAATCATGCAAATTGCTCTGACAAGCATTGTCTCACTTGTAATGCTGCCCCTCCTATTATCAACACTAAAGTGGTTAAGAATCTGGCTATGTCTTTCTGTAAGGTGCAAGAAGAGACTGTTGAAAAAAGAATTTTGAAGAAGAACAAGCTCCCTGTGGAAGAAAACAAGCATGAGCAGCCTCAAGGAGTGATTGGATCCAGGAGGAGCAAGACAGCACCATCAAGCTCTCAGAACAATCCTAGTGAACAGCAAAAATCTGCTGGCTTTGTACAGCAGACCAAGAAAAAAGCTCCCAAGTAGTTAAAAATGCATACAATCCTATGTAATTTTTATTTTCTTGGGCTTGGATTGTTTCTAGTGTGGTGTGAACAGTTATCTGCTAGTGGTTGTGTCAGTCAGCTTTTGTGCTATGAGAACTGTTTGAGTAATTGTACTGCTGGTGATGTTATGACATTCTGTTTTATGGTATGGTGCCTTGAGTACTCTTTTGCTTTGGGCTCCCCTTTGAACAGCCTTTATATTATCCATGGATAGTTACAAATTTTGGAAAATTATGAACTGGAATCTGAGAGGTATTAACTCAGATAAAAAATGGGTGGCACTTTCTAGTAAAATTGAAGAATCTGGCTGTGATATTATTTGCCTTCAAGAAACAAAGAGAGAGACTTTTGATCTTGCTTATATCAAAAAATTCTGCCCAAAGAAATTTAACAAATTTGAGTTTGTGCCTTCTGTTGGAGCATCTGGTGGTTTGATCATTATTTGGAATGGTTCTCTTTTCACAGGAGAACTGGCTTTTCACAATGATTTCTCTCTCTCAGTGAACTTTAAGTGTAATCTCTCCAATGACTCTTGGATCCTTACTAATATTTATGGACCCTGCCAACCTGAGAGAAAAGCTTTATTCATTGACTGGTTTGCAAATATTGATATGCCTGTTATCACCAGAATTTGACCAAGTCAGAGGTGGGCCGCGATCGAAGATGGATGTGAAGAAATATATAGAAGAAGTATGTGGATCGGCCTTTTATACCAAGTTGGGCTTAATTGCCCGTGTATCTGTAACATATTAGATCGTATTTTAGTTTAGAGATAGAGTCTTATTCGTGCACGGTGTAGTGCATGCTCGCATTAGAGAGTCCCCTGGACTATAAATATGTACCTAGGGTTTATGAAATAAACAACAACTCACGTTCAACCCCAAAAACAAACCAATCTCGGCGCATCGCCAACTCCTTCGTCTCGAGGGTTTCTATCAGGTAAGCGACATGCTGCCTAGATCGCATCTTGCGATCTAGGCAGCACAAGCCCACGTTGTTCATGCGTTGCTCGTACTCGAAGCGCTTTTGATGGCGAGCAACGTAGTTATCATTAGATGTGTTAGGGTTAGCATTGTTCTTCGTTTAAGCATGCTTACGTAGTGCAACCCTTGCATATCTAGCCGCCCTCACGCCTATCTCAGGTGTGGGGGCGGCACCCGCTTGATCATTATTTAGTAGATCTGATCCGTTACGATTGCTCCTTGTTCTACAAGGATTAGTTTAATATCTGCAATAGTTTGGCCTTACAATGGGGGGAGGATCCGAGTGGCACGTAGGGTGGCGTTCGCAAGTCCTAAACGGGATGTTCCTAGGATCAACTTCATGTTGGTTTTTGGCCTTGTTTAGGATCGGCTTACGAGCACCGTGCGTGGCCGCAAGGCCCAACCTGGAGTAGGATGATCCGGTTATGCGGTGAAAACCCTAAATCGTCGTAGATCTCATTAGCTTCATCTTGATCAAGCAGGACCACCAAGTATTCGTGCACCCCGTACGGATCATGGGTGGATCGGCTCTTTGAGCCGATTCACGAGATAACCCGAGAGCCGATCGAGGCTCGTATTTAACGTTTACATGTATGCCCTGCGAGAAACTAAGCGAGGCACCCTCATCACCTTCCCGACCAGGTATAGGTCAGGTGGCACGCCCTTGCACTTTGCAACGCCGCGTGTGACCGGAAGAGCATTGCGGGCCGTCGCTCGGAGGGGTCTCGGCCAGCCGCAGCTCTAGGCTCCCCCGGCTCTACGGTGTTGACAAGGCCGCTGCCCGCCGGTGGGTTTTGGCGGTCAACACATTCCAGCACGCCCGGTGGGACAATCGTCTACATCAACCACATCGCCATCTACATCTGAGATGGCGGACGGCACGCCCGGTCACCTACGAGGATCTGCCTGACGACCTCAAGAAGCAATACAACGAGATCAAGGCTACCCTCGAAGCCGACCTCATCGGCTCGTATCGCAGGACCCGTCCGCATGGCGTCACGCGGAAAGATTTCTCACCGGAAGGCGCACTCGACGAAGTGGACCTATCTGTCCCGTCAGAAGAACGTACCAGGGCCGTACGCCACGAGATTGGTGGCATGGTGGCTCACTCGTTGCGCCTCCATTCCGAGAGCCCGGTGAATACTTTGGAGCATGTCGCCGTTCGGATGATCAGGGAGGTCATGAAGAATCGGCACTCTTTGTTAGAGTCAGCTCTCAGAACCTACCAAGGAAAAGTGCCACTCCAGCCCCGCTTGCCGTTGTCGCGCACATCGGCGACACCAGGAGCGCATAATTCACCGGCGCGTGCCGTTGACAGGATTAACGGTACTCACCCCTGGAGGTGCCAACCAGGACATCCGTTCAACATCAACATGATAGAACTGGGGCACCCCCTTGATGAAGATAAAGGCGAGGGCAACTGCTCCTATGGCAAAGACAAGGAAGAGGCTGCTCCATGTGATCGGCCCCGACACCGCCAGAACGTCCTGGTGATGATCAAGGTAGAAGCCGACGCTAGTAATCGGCCCGCTGTATCCGTATCGCCCGCTCTCCCAGTATGCGGAGTCGACCTCACAGGTGACGGGAAGCTGGGGTACGGGTTCACATCAGCTGATGAGCTAGAGGAAGTTGACATCGGTCCTGGGGATAAGCCTCGACCTACTTTTATCAGCAAGAAGTTAGATCCGCAGCTCAGGGGACAGATGATAGCCCCGTTAAAGGAATACCCGGATTGCTTTGCATGGGATTACACGAAGATGCCTGGTTTGGACAGGAGCATCATTGAGCATCGCCTCCCCCGAAGAAAGGATTTCGGCCGTTCCAACAACGAGCACGTCGGATGAGGGCCGAGATTCTGGAAGAAGTCAAGAAGGAGATTGAGAAAATGTTGGCCGCCGGATTCATCGAGGCCATGCAGGTATGCTGAGTGGATCTCCGAGTATAGTTCCGGTGGAGAAGAAAGACGGCCGATGGCGCGTGGCCATCGATTTCCGAGATCTTAACAGAGCTACCCCAAAGGACGAATATCCGATGCCCGTGGCGGAAACATTGATAAACGCCGCTGCTGGCCACAAGGTGTTGAGCTTCATGGATGGCAACGCCGGTTATAATCAGATTTTCATGGCTCCGGAAGACATACACAAGACCGCATTCAGAGTACCAGGGGCAGTAGGCTTGTTCGAATACGTGGTCATGACCTTCGGGTTGAAGAATGCTGGTGCAACGTACCAGCGAGCCATGAATTATATATTTCATGATCTGATCGGCAAGTTGGTGGAGATCTATATCGACGACGTGGTGGTCAAATCGGTATCCATGGAGGGGCACTTGGACGATCTACGGCGCGTCCTAGAACGGACTCGGAAATTCGGGCTGAGGATGAATCCGAAGAAGTGTGCCTTTGGCGTGACGGCTGGTCAATTCCTAGGTTTTCTGGTTCATGAACGGGGAATTGAGATCGGCCTGAAAAGTCAGGAGGCGGTGCGTACCATGCAGCCGCCGACCACGAAAAAGGAGCTTCAACGCCTCATCGGCAAGATCAATTTCGTCCGGCGGTTCATCTCTAATCTGTCAGGACGAATCGAGCCGTTCATGGCGCTGGTGAAGACCAAGTCTGACGACGAGTTTCACTGGGGGGCAGAACAGCAACAGGCGTTTGATGAAATTAAGCGATATCTGACAACGCCGCCTGTGCTAGTTCCGCCCCAGCAAGACAGGCCATTCTACATCTACCTGTCAGTAGCTGATACGTCCATCGCTTCAGTAGTGGTGCAACTTTACGACGGCGTTGAAAGAGTCGTTTTCTACCTCAGCAGAAGGATGCTGGACGCGGAGACAAGATACCCTGAGGTCGAGAAACTTTGCCTCTGTTTATTCTTCACCTGCACCAAGCTCCATCACATCCTTCTGACGGCGGAGATCATCGTCATCTGTAAATCAGACGTCGTCAAACACATGTTGTCGGCCCCTGTTTTGAAAGGCCGACTCGGTAAATGGATGCTTGCGCTGTCAGAATTTGATCTCCGGTACCAGCCTGCGAAGGCAGTTAAGGGCCAAGCGTTAGCCGATCTCATCGCTGAACGGATCAGCACCAATATAGCAGCACTATCCATTCGTGCATGGGCTATGTTCTTCGATGGATCGGTTTGTGACGGTGGTTGCGGCATCGGCATTCTACTCGTATCGCCTCGGGGGGCAGAATACTCCTTCTCCATCAGATTATCTACCCCTTGCACCAACAACGTAGCAGAATATGAGGCAATACGTAAAGGAATGGAATTGTTATTGGAAGCTGGAGCTGAAGCTGTAGAGCTCTTCGGGGACTCAAAGTTGGTGATTAACCAGCTCACGGAGGAATATAGTTGCGAAAGTGAATCGCTGTTCCCATATTGGGTGGAATGCCGTGAGTTGATGACACGGTTCCAGTACATTAACTTCAATTGGATCCCAAGGTCCCGGAATACCGATGCCAACAATCTCGCACAAATGGCGTCGAGGCTACATAGATATAGCCGACGGAGCAGAAGTTCAGATACAATTCCTGGAACAGAATGATTGGAGAGCCGAGATCTTCGATTATTTGAAAGATTCGGCTCGGGGGGCACCTAAACGGGTGAGATACAAAGCCATGAAGTATGTCCTTATAGGAGACGATATGTTCTACGAGGACATTAGAAGGGTTGTTACTCAAGTGCCTAGGACCGACCGAGTCAAATCGGCTCTTACATGAGGTGCATGAAGGCGCACGTGGAACACATCGATCGGCTCATAAGATGAAGTGGTTGATCGGGCGATCGGGGTTTTATTGGCCCACTATGCTTGAAGATTGCTTCAATTATTACAGGGGGTGCCAAGCATGTCGGATGTTTGGAAAAATTCAGATGGTGCCGAGCATCGGCGATGAACCCCATCATCAAGCCTTGGCCGTTTCGGGGGTGGGGCATGGATATGATCGGCAAAATCCATCCGGCATCGGGTAAAAAACATGAATGGATTTTGGTTATCACAGATTACTTCACCAAGTGGGTGGAGGCCGTCCCTATGAAAAAAGTAACATCGGAGGACGTGATCAAGTTTGTGAAAGAACACGTCATTCATAGGTTTGGAATCCCCGGACTATCACGACCGATGGAGGTTCGGTCTTCACTTCTAAAGAATTCGGGAAGTTACGTGATGATATCGGGATTAAACTGATCCGATCATCCCCATACTATGCTCAAGCTAACGGACAGGCCGAGGCGTCCAATCAAAGCCTGATCAAGCTGATCAAGAGGAAAATTGATGAGAACCCTCGGGATTGGCACGAGAAGCTATCAGAAGCGTTATGGGCCTACCGCATGTCGTGTCATGGAGCTACAAAGACCTCGCCGTACCAGCTTGTATATGGACAGGAGGCCGTATTGCCCTGGGAAATTACGGCTGGATCAAGACGCGTCACGTTTCAGAATGATCTGACAGCTGAAGAATATGCGGCTTTGATGAGCGACACTATTGAGGACGCAACAGAACTCAGGCTTTGGTCGTTGGAGAAGATTAAGGAAAACAAAGCCAGGGTGGCTCGTGCTTACAACAAAAGGTTAGACCGAAGGAGTTCCAAGTTGGTGATCTTGTGTGGGAAGGCTGTGTTGCCATTGGGAACCGGGGATAAGGCATATGGCAAATGGTCTCCTAATTGGCACGGCCCGTACAAAGTGGTCCAGGCCTTGAAGGGTAATGCGTACATGCTGGAGGAATTGAGCGGCGAAAAGTTCCCCGTGGCCGTTAATGGTCAACACCTCAAGAAATATTTCCCAAGCATGTGGGATGATGGACAGTAAGATGTGGGGGCCGATTTCAGAATCGGCCAGTAAAAAAAAATATATACATCAGAGCCGATGCACAGGCATCGACTTGAGAAAACATATGGAGATTAACAGCTTGCAAGTACAGCCGATGCACGGGCATCGACTTCAGAAATCAGAGCCGGTACGCTGATATCGACTTTAGCAAAATAAGTTTATACACAACTTGGCCTCAGATAGCAAGATGAGCCGATATTTTGCCATCGGCTCCCTGTACGACAACTCCATTCGGCAATCGACAAGGGAGCGAAATTAGTTGAGGGATTTGCTTCATTGATGAGGGGATTCCTTACAAAGAAAGAGCCGATTGCTTGGGAAGGAAGAACAAAAGAAGGGTCTATTGACCAATCTACTATTGCTAGGCCTATATTAGTAGATCTTAATCTACGGGCCGTCGCTTCCTTCGTCGTCGTCCTCGGAACTCTCATCGGCACTACTGCCGATGGGTTCCTCGTCGCTGCTTCCGTAACCCTCTACGGGAGCTTCGTCTTCGTCTTCATCGTCGCTGCTGTCGTCGTCCCACCACATGCGGAGACGCTTCGCTGGCGGGTAACCCTCGAGTGAGTCGTCGTCATCGTCGTCTTCCTCTTCCTCTTCTTCAGAGGTGGGGCAGCCGTCCCGGGGAACTGGTCGTCCTCGCTCTCCGACTCCGAGTCCCCGACGGCGAGGAACTGAAGATCTCCGTCCCCGCTGGTCAGGGACTGGTCGTCTTCGGACCAGACAGAGGAGGCATGGTCTTCCAGGTCCCATGCTTCTGGGGTGCGGATGTCCGGTGGCATCTCGCGGGAGGAGGAGGACCCGTAGGAAAGCTCGGAGGAAGAGTCGTGGAAGACCGACGAGGAGGAAGAAGAAGAGGAAGACATGGCTGTGGGAGTTTGGGGGTTTTTGGGTGCCGATGGCCAGAACAGAGCAGGATGGTGAAATGGCGAACTGCTCAGAGCGGTTAAATAAAGAGGGCCACGGTGAAAAAATTCAATGCCACAGCAGTTTTCGAGGAGGTAGTACTCAAAGACAACGGTCAAATTGTGCGGAGCAATGGTTCTGCTCTGCCATGACATGACCCGATGAAAAATGCTGCAATGGTTCTGCTCTGCCGTGACATGACCCGACGAAAGAAAAACGTAATGATTTCGGAAATATCATTTCCAAAACCAGGGGGGCATGTGTTATCACCGGAATTTGACCAAGTCAGAGGTGGGCCGCGATCGAAGATGGATGTGAAGAAATATATAGAAGAAGTATGTGGATCGGCCTTTTATACCAAGTTGGGCTTAATTGCCCGTGTATCTGTAACATATTAGATCGTATTTTAGTTTAGAGATAGAGTCTTATTCGTGCACGGTGTAGTGCATGCTCGCATTAGAGAGTCCCCTGGACTATAAATATGTACCTAGGGTTTATGAAATAAACAACAACTCACGTTCAACCCCAAAAACAAACCAATCTCGGCGCATCGCCAACTCCTTCGTCTCGAGGGTTTCTATCAGGTAAGCGACATGCTGCCTAGATCGCATCTTGCGATCTAGGCAGCACTAAGCCCACGTTGTTCATGCGTTGCTCGTATCGAAGCGCTTTTGATGGCGAGCAACGTAGTTATCATTAGATGTGTTAGGGTTAGCATTGTTCTTCGTTTAAGCATGCTTACGTAGTGCAACCCTTGCATATCTAGCCGCCCTCACGCCTATCTCGGGTGTGGGGCGGCACCCGCTTGATCATTATTTAGTAGATCTGATCCGTTACGATTGCTCCTTGTTCTACAAGGATTAGTTTAATATCTGCAATAGTTTGGCCTTACAATGGGGGGAGGATCCGGTGGCACGTAGGGTGGCGTTCGCAAGTCCTAAACGGGATGTTCCTAGGATCAACTTCATGTTGGTTTTTGGCCTTGTTTAGGATCGGCTTACGAGCACCGTGCGTGGCCGCAAGGCCCAACTCGGAGTAGGATGATCCGGTTATGCGGTGAAAACCCTAAATCGTCGTAGATCTCATTAGCTTCATCTTGATCAAGCGGGACCACCAAGTATTCGTGCACCCCGTACGGATCATGGGTGGATCGGCTCTTTGAGCCGATTCACGGGATAACTCGAGAGCCGATCGAGGCTCGTATTTAACGTTTACATGTATGCCCTGCGAGGAAACTAAGCGAGGCACCCTCATCACCTTCCTGACCAGGTATAGGTCAGGTGGCACGCCCTTGCACTTCGCAGCGCCGCGTGTGACCAGAAGAGCATTGCGGGCCGTCGCTCGGAGGGGTCTCAGCCAGCCGCAGCTCTAGGCTCCCCCCGGCTCTACAGTGTTGACAAGGCCGCTGCCCGCCGGTGGGTTTTGGCAGTCAACAATGCCACAAGACACTGATTGGTTAATAATGGGAGATTTTAACTTCATAAGGAGTCCCTCAGATAGAAACAAGCCTGGAGGGGATCTAAATGATATGCTACTTTTCAATGAGGCAATTAGTAATTTGGGCATAGTTGAATTACCTTTAAAAGGGAGAAAATTCACTTGGAGCAACATGCAAAAAGATCCTCTCTTGGAAAAGCTTGATTGGTTCTTCACCTCTGCATCCTGGACTGTTTCTTATCCTGCAACTTTTGCTTACCCACTTGTAAAACCTACCTCAGATCATGTGCCTTGTGTTGTTGGGTTCAATACAAAAATCCCAAAAGCAAAAGTCTTCAGAATTGAGAATCATTGGATGCAGCATTCTGATTTTAAACAGGTTGTTCAAGCTGCATGGAATATTCCAGTTGGCCATATGGACAGTGCCAAAAGTATAAATGCCAAGTTCAAGAACCTGAGAAGAAGCCTGAAGTTGTGGGCAAAAAATCTGCCTTGTTTAAAGAATCTGATAACAAAAGTAAATGAAGTTATTTCTTTGGTGGACTTCATAGAAGAATACAGAACTACGACGAGTCACCGAATGGGACTTGAGGGACACCCTTAAAGCACACCTTATCACACCGTTACGGAACCAAAAGTCTTATTGGCAGCAAAGAGGGAAAATTAAGTGGGTCAAGCTAGGAGATGCAAATACCAGATTCTTCCATTCAAAGGCAACTATAAACTACAGACACAATTACATCTCCATGTTGCAAAATTCAGACCAAACTGAAGTCTTTGACCATGATGGCAAGGCTGCTATCTTATGGCATGCTTTTAAGGAGAGAATGGGCAAATCTGATAATCCTTTCATGGAGTTCAATCTTGATACAATCTTAAGCCCAAGAGTTACTGATGAAATGAATGCTACTTTGCAAGCACCTTTTACTGACAAGGAGATTGAAGAAGTTGTTAAGCATTTGCCAAATGAAAAATCTCCTGGCCCAGATGGTTTCAATAATGAGTTTGTCAAGAATTGTTGGGCTATTATTGCTCCAGACATTAAGAAATTGATAAATGATTTTCATAATGGGACAGTTGCCTTGGAAAGCATAAACTCTTCATATATTACCCTTGTTCCAAAATCAGATAATCCTTCCTCTGCTGGAGATTTTAGACCCATTTCTCTGCTGAACTGTGTTCTAAAGATCATAACAAAGCTACTTGCTAATAGGCTGCAAGGCATCATTCAGGCCTTAGTGCATAAGAACCAATATGGGTTCCTTAAGAAAAGATCTATACAGGATTGTGTTGGCTGGGCCTTTGAGTACCTATTTCAATGCCACCAATCGAAAGAAGAAATTTTGATTCTGAAGCTAGATTTTGAGAAAGCCTTTGATATGATTGAACACACTACAATTATTAGCATCCTAAAGGAAAAAGGTTTTGGTGAGAAATGGATAAAATGGATTTCTATGATTCTAAGCTCTGGAACATCCTCTGTCTTGTTGAATGGAGTCCCTGGGAAAAAGTTCTATTGTAGAAGAGGAGTAAGACAAGGGGATCCTCTATCCCCCTTGATTTTTGTGTTGGCTGCAGACTTCCTCCAATCTATCCTGAACAAAGCTATGGACCAAAATCTCCTTACAAGGCCTATACCATGCCCTTCATGCCCAGATTTTCCAGTAATCCAATATGCAGATGATACTCTTCTTATTATGAAGGCAGATGCAAAACAGTTGCTTTGTCTTAAAGCCATTCTCCACTCTTTTGCTGTCTCTACTAGACTTAGAGTTAACTACAAGAAATCAAATTTGATGCCAATTAATATGTCCCCTGAAAGACTTGCACATTTTGCTGCCACATTGAACTGCCAAGTTGGATCTCTTCCTTTTACTTACTTGGGCCTTCCCCTTGGCATTACAAAACCTTCCCTGGAGTATTTCCTCCCAATGGTCCAAAGAGTACAAACAAGGCTTGGTGGTATTGCAGATTTCTTGAACTATGGAGGGAAATTGCAGTTAGTGAAATCTGTATTAGCTTCCCTTCCAATTTTCTTTATGTGCTGTTTGGATGTACCTGTCACAATCAAGGACCAGGTCATTAAGTACATGAGACATTGCCTATGGAGAAAGAAAACATCAGATGTGCAAGCAAAAGGGAGTGCTTTGGTTTCCTGGAGAAAAATCTTTCGACCAAAAGAACAAGGAGGTCTGGGTGTTCTTAACTTAGATGTTCAAAATAAAACTCTGCTCCTAAAGAATTTGCATAAATTCTTCAATAATCTGGACATCCCCTGGGTAAACCTAATAAGAGATACATATTATGATGAGGATAGACCACCAGGTATTAAAATGGAAGGCTCTTTCTGGTGGAAGTCACACTTAAAGCTTCTAGATTCTTACAAAGCATTGGCAAGATGTAATGTGGGGAATGGGAAATCTGTCTTATTCTGGACTGATCTTTGGAGTGATAATTGCTTGCACTTGAAATTCCCACATCTTATTACTTTTGCTAAAAGAACTGACATATCCGTGAACAAAGTGATGCAAATGGAGTTTCTTCAAGATTTGTTTCATCTCCCTCTTTCCCAACAAGCTTATGCTGAGTTTGAACAGTTAGAAAATCTTTGTGATCCAACTCAATTCCAAGCTCTTTCTCATCAAGAAGATTCATGGAGTTACATATGGGGGTCTGATCAATTCTCTACCACCAAAGCCTACAATTTTCTGATTGGTGTGCATCAGGTTCCTAAGTTCTTCACTTGGATATGGGAGTCTTCATGCCAACCGAAGCACAAATAATTTTTCTGGTTACTACTACATGACAGGCTAAACACAAGGAATTTGCTTCGGAGGAAAAAATTTCAACTGCAAGCTTACAATTGTGCAACTCTACAATGCGATCAAGAAGAAACCTTAGTACATCTTTTCCGGAGCTGCCCTTTTGCACAACGATGCTTGGTCATTCTTATGCCCTCAAATTTCAAACCAACACTCAATTCGGAAGCCTTTTATGGTGTCAAAGAGAAATTAAACTTGCCATTTGCGGTTGAGATTATCATGCTTGCGTCATGGTCCATTTGGATTGTTCGAAACAGAAAGATCTTTGAAGGACAAGCACCCTCTTTTCTGGCTCGGAAGACCGTGCTTAAGCAAGAGATTCGAGTTACTATCTTATAGAATGAAGAAGAAGTGGGAAGCACCGTTCAAAACTTGGCTTCAGGCTTTCATGATCTCTTAGTTTGTCCAATAGCTCTAGTCTTAGTTTGTACAATAGCTCTTCTCCTTTTTTCTTGTTTACTCTTTTTTTGCACTTCTTGTGCCCTGTAACTTATTTACCTTTTATATAATAATAAAAATTGCAGTGGGGATTTTCCCCACTGTTTCACCCTCAAAAAAAAAGTAAGAAAGGATTCTTACCTATGTTACCAGGTAAGATCTTGAGTAAGACTCAAGGTCCAGCTACGGCACAAGAAAGAGAAAGGATGAATCAGATCCCTTATACCTTGGCAGTAGGCTCTATCATGTATGCCATGCTATGTACTAGACCGGATAGAGCACATGCTGTTAGTTTGACTAGCAGATATCAAAGTGATCCAGGAATGGAACACTGGACAGCGGTCAAGAATATCCTGAAGTACTTAAAAAGAACTAAGGATATGTTTCTTTGTTATGGAGGTGACCAAGAGCTCGTTGTAACCAGTTACACCGATGCAAGTTGGAACACTGATCCTGATGACTCTAAGTCTCAGTCTGGGTACGTGTTTATATTGAATGGTGCTGCAGTAAGCTGGTCAAGCTCGAAGCAGTGCACGGTGGCGAAGTCTTCAACAGAGTACATAGCGGCTTCAGAGGCTTCATCAAAAGCGGTATGGATGAAGAGGTTCATTGTATAGCTCGGTGTGGTTCCTTGTGCATTGGACCCACTAGTCATCTATTGTGACAACATGGGTGCCATCGCCAATGCACAAGAACCAAGGTCACACAAGAGGCTGAAGCATATCAAGCTGCGTTTCGATTCGCGAATACATCGAAGATGGAGAAGTAAAGATTTGCAAAGTACACACTGATCTGAATGTAGCAGATCCGTTGACTAAAGCTCTCCCTAGGGCAAAGCATGACCAACACCGAATGCCATGGGTGTTAGGTACCTTACAATGTAATCTAGATTATTGACTCTAGTGCAAGTGGGAGACTCGTTGGAGATATGCCCAAGAGGCAATAATAAAGTGGTTATTATATATCTTTGTGTTTATTATAAATGTTTATATACCATGCTATAATTGTATTAACCGAAACATTGATACATGTGTGTTATGTAAACAACAATGAGTCCCTAGTAAGCCTCTTGTATAACTAGCTTGTTGATTAATAGATGATCATAGTTTCATGATCATGAACATTGGATGTTATTAATAACAAGGTTATGTCATTATATGAATGATGTAATGGACACACCCAATTAAGCGTAGCATAAGATCACGTCATTAAGTTATTTGCTATAAGCTTTCGATACATAGTTACCTAGTCCTTTCGACCATGAGATCATGTAAATCACTTATACTCGGAAAGGTACTTTGATTACATCAAACGCCACTCGCGTAAATGGGTGGTTATAAAGATGGGATTAAGTATCCGGAAAGTATGAGTTGAGGCATATGGATCAACAGTGGGATTTGTCCATCCCGATGACGGATAGATATACTCTGGGCCCTCTCGGTGGAATGTCGTCTATATTAGCTTGCAAGCATATGAATGGTTCATAAGAGACCACATACCACGGTACGAGTAAAGAGTACTTGTCAGGAGACGAGGTTGAACAAGGTATAGAGATACCGATGATCAAACCTCGGACAAGTAAAATATCGCGTGACAAAGGGAATCGGTATCATATGTGAATGGTTCATTCGATCACTAAGTCATAGTTGAATATGTGGGAGCCATTATGGATCTCCAGATCCCGCTATTAGTTATTGGTCGGAGAGAGGTCTCAACCATGTCTACATAGTTCGCGAACCGTAGGATGACACACTTAAGGTTTGATGTCGTATTAGTAGATATTGAATATGGAATGGAGTTCGAAGTTTTGTTCGGAGTCTCGGATAGGATCCAGGACATCACGAGGAGTTCCGGAATGGTCCGGAGAATAAGATTCATATATAGGAAGTCATTTTATAAGTTTGAAAATGATCCGGTGCATTTATGGAAGGTTCTAGAAGGTTCTAGAAAAGTCAGGAAGAAATCACTATGGAAGGCGGAGTCCCGGAGGGACTCCACCAAGCTTGGCCGGCCAACCCTAGGGGGTGGAGTCCCAGGTGGACTCCACGAAAGGGGGCCGGCCACCCCCCCTCATGGAAAGGTGGGAATCCCACCTTGGGTAGGTTTCATGTCATATGGAAGGTTTTGGTTTGGGGTCTTATTCAAATACTTGTAGACCAACTCTTGGGGTTTCCACCTATAAAAAGAGGGACAAGGGGAGGGGGCCGGCTACCTCAAGCCATAGCTTGGCCGCACCCCTTAGTGGCCGGCCACCCCCTCTCCCCAAACCCTAGCCGCCCCACCTCCTCCACCTCTCCCGCAAACGCTTAGCGAAGCTCCACCGGAGATCTCCATCGACACCGCCACCACGCCGTCGTGCTGCCGGGATTCAAGGAGGATCTACTACTTCCGATGTCCGCTGGAACGGGGAGAAGGACGTCATCTTCATCAACACCGAACGTGTGACCGAGTACGGAGGTGCTGCCCGATTGTGGCACCGTCAAGATCTTCTACGCGCTTTTGAAAGCGGCAAGTGATCATCTTCTGCAACAACGAGATCTAATCTCGTAGGCTTTGGAAATCTTCAAGGGTTAGTCTCGTTCATCCCCTCGTTGCTACCGTCTTCTAGATTGCATCTTGGCTTGGATTGCGTTCTCGCGGTAGGAATTTTTTTGTTTTCTATGCTACGAATCCCATCAGTCGGAGTGGAGGCGGTGGAGTCGATGGAGATGGCTCCGCGGGTCAATCCCCGTCCCAGCAGGGTGCCGGAACAGGAACCTCTGACCCCTGAAACTCGTCTGGACGATGGCGGCGGCGACTGAACTTTTCGTGGACGGAGGCTTGTATTAGGGTTTTTTGCGTCGGGAGCTTTATATAGGCGGAAGATTTAGGTCGGCGGGGTGCATGGTGACTGATGTCTACGGGAGCTTCTATTCTTGTAGACAGTGTTGGGCCTCCAAGAGCAGAGGTTTGTAGAACAGCAGCAAGTTTCCCTTAAGTGGATCACCCAAGGTTTATCGAACTCAGGGAGGAAGAGGTCAAAGATATCCCTCTCATGCAACCCTGCAACCACAAAGCAAGAAGTCTCTTGTGTCCCCAACACACCTAAGAGGTGAACTAGTTCGGCGAAGAGATAGTGAAATACAGGTGGTATGAATAAGCAGTAGCAACGGCACCAGAAAAGTGCTTTGCCCAGGACAGTAAACAAGCAGTAGTAACGCAGCAGTAGTAACGCAATAAAACAGTAAACAAGCAGCGATAGCAGTATTTAGGAACAAGGCCTAGGGATTAGACTTTCACTAGTGGACACTCTCAACATTGATCACATAACAGAACAGATAAATGCATACTCTACACTCTTGTTGGATGATGAACACATTGCGTAGGATTACACGAACCCTCAATGCCGGAGTTAACAAGCTCCACAATAATGCTCATATTTTAGTAACCTTTAGTGTAAGATAGATCAAAAGACTAAACCAAGTACTAACATAGCATGCACACCGTCACCTTCATGCATATGTAGGAGGAATAGATCACATCAATATTATCATAGCAATAGTTAACTTCGCAATCTACAAGAGATCATGATCATAGCATAAACCAAGTACTAACACGGTGCACACACTCGTCACCTTTGCACACGTGCAGGAGGAATAAAACTACTTTAATAACATTGCTAGAGTAGCACATAGATAAATTGTGATACAAAACATATTGCAATCATAAAGAGATATAAATAAGCACTTCACTACGCCATTCAACAGTGAATAAGTATTCTGTGAAATATAGCCTAAGAGACCCACACGGTGCACACACTCGTCACCTTTACACACGTGGGACAAGGAGTCTCCGGAGATCACATAAGTAAAACTCACTTGACTAGCATAATGACATCTAGATTACAAGCATCATCATATGAATCTCAATCATGTAAGGCAGCTCATTAGATTATTGTATTGAAGTACATAGGAGAGAGATGAACCACATAGCTACCGGTACAGCCCCGAGCCTCGATGGAGAACTACTCCCTCCTCATGGGAGCAGCAGCGGTGATGAAGATGGCGGTGGAGATGGCAGCGGTGTCGATGGAGAAGCCTTCCGGGGCACTTCCCCGCTCCGGCAGGGTGCCGGAACAGAGACTCCTGTCCCCCGGATCTTGGCTTCGCGATGGCGGCGGCTCCGGAAGGTTTTCCGTATCGTGGTTTTTCGTCTCGGGGTTTTCGCGACGGAGGCTTTATATAGGCGAAGAGGCGGCGCAGGAGGGTCGAAGGGGTGGCCACACCATAGGCCGGCGCGGCCGGGGCCTGGGCCGCGCCACCCTATCATCCGGGGCCCACGGGGCCCCCTCCGGCGGCTCTCGGGTGTTCCGGATGCTTCCGGTGAAAATAGGAACCCGGGTCTTGATTTCGTCCGATTCCGAGAATATTTCGTTACTAGGATTTCTGAAACCAAAAACAGCAGAAAACAGAGAATCGGCACTTCGGCATCTTGTTAATAGGTTAGTTCCGGAAAATGCACGAATATGACATAAAGTGTGCATAAAACATGTAGGTATCATCAATAATATGGCATGGAACATAAGAAATTATCGATACGTCGGAGACGTATCAAGCATCCCCAAGCTTAGTTCCGCTCGTCCCGAGTCGGTAAAACGATAACAAAGATAATTTCTGAAGTGACATGCCATCATAACCTTGATCATATTTGTAAACATATGTAATGAATGCAGCGATCAAAACAATGGTAATGACATGAGTAAACAAGTGAATCATAAAGCAAAGACTTTTCATGAATAGTACTTCAAGACAAGCATCAATAAGTCTTGCATAAGAGTTAACTCATAAAGCAATAATTTAAAGTAAAGACATTGAAGCAACACAATGGAAGATTAAGTTTCAGCGGTTGCTTTCAACTTGTAACATGTATATCTCAATGATAGTTTGTCAACATAGAGTAATATAACAAGTGCAATATGCAAGTATGTAGGAATCAATGCACAGTTCACACAAGTGTTTGCTTCTTGAGGTGGAGAGAGATAGGTGAACCGACTCAACATAAAAAGTAAAAGAAAGGTCCTTCAAAGAGGAAAAGCATCGATTGCTATATTTGTGCTAGAGCTTTGGTTTTTGAAAACATAAAGAGAGCATAAAAGTAAAGTTTTGAGAGGTGTTTGTTGTTGTCAACGAATGGTAGTGGGCACTCTAACTACCTCATCAACCAGACTTTCAAGAGCGGCTCCCATGAAGGACGTTATCTCTACCAAGCAAGGTAGATCATCCCTCTTCTCTTTTGTTTACACATGTACTTTAGTTTAGTTTTTCTTTATTTATGGATGACACTCCTCCCAACCTTTTGCTTACACAAGCCATGGCTAACCGAATCCTCGGGTGCCTTCCAACAATCACATACCGTGAAGGAGTGTCTATTTGCAAAATTAAGTTGCTTACCGATGAATCGCAGCAAAACATGTGAAGAGAATTATTAATGCAAGTTAATTAATCGGGCTGGGAACCCCATTGCCAGCTCTTTTTGCAAAATTATTGGATAAGCGGATGAAGCCACTAGTCCGTTGTGAAAGTCTCGTCGAAGTAAATGACAAGATCGAAAGATAAAACACCACATACTTCCTCATGAGCTATAAAACATTGACACAAATCAGAGGTGATAAATTTTGAATTATTTAAAGGTAGCACTCAAGCAATTTACTTTGGAATGGCGGAGAAATACCATGTAGTAGGTAGGTATGGTGGACACAAATGGCATAGTTATTGGCTCAAGGATTTTGGATGCATGAGAAGTATTCCCTCTCGATACAAGGTTTAGGCTAGCAAGGTTATTTGAAACAAACACAAGGATGAACAGGTGCAGCAAAACTCACATAAAAGACATATTGTAAACATTATAAGACTCTACACCGTCTTCCTTGTTGTTCAAAACTCAATACTAGAAATTATCTAGACTTTAGAGAGACCAATTATGCAAACCAAATTTTAGCATGCTCTATGTATTTCTTCATTGATAGGTACAAAGTATATGATGCAAGAGCTTAAACATGAGCACAACAATTGCCAAGTATCACATTATCCAAGACATCATACCAATTACTACATGTAGCATTTTCCGATTCCAACCATATAAAAATTTAACGAAGAAGAAACTTCGCCATGAATACTATGAGTAGATCCTAAGGACATATTTGTCCATATGCTACAGCGGAGCGTGTCTCTCTCCCATAAAGTGAATGCTAGGATCCATTTTATTCAAACAAAACAAAAAACAAAAACAAACCGACGCTCCAAGCAAAGTACATAAGATGTGACGGAATAAAAATATAGTTTCAAGAGAAGGAACCTGATAATTTGTCGATGAAGAAGGGGATGCCTTGGGCATCCCCAAGCTTAGACGCTTGAGTATTCTTAGAATATGCAGGGGTGAACCACCGGGGCATCCCCAAGCTTAGAGCTTTCACACTCCTTGATCATAGTATATCATCCTCCTCTCTTGACCCTTGAAAACTTCCTCCACACCAAACTCGAAACAACTCATTAGAGGGTTAGTGCATAATAAAAATTCACATGTTCAGAGGTGACACAATCATTCTTAACACTTCTGGACATTGCATAAAGCTACTGGACATTAATGGATCAAAGAAATTCATCCAACATAGCAAAAGAGGCAATGCGAAATAAAAGGCAGAATCTGTCAAAACAGAACAGTCCGTAAAGATGGATTTTATTAGGCCACCAGACTTGCTCAAATGAAAATGCTCAAATTGAATGAAAGTTGCGTACATATCTGAGGATCATGCACGTAAATTGGCGTAATTTTCTGAGCTACCTACAGGGAGATAGACCCAGATTCGTGACAGCAAAGAAATCTGGAACTGCGCAGTAATCCAAATCTAGTACTTACTTTTCTATTAAAGACTTTACTTGGCACAACAAAACATAAAACTAAGATAAGGAGAGGTTGCTACAGTAGTAAACAACTTCCAAGACACAAATATAAAACAAAGTACTGTAGCAAAATAACACATGGGTTATCTCCCAAGAAGTTCTTTCTTTATAGCCATTAAGATGGGCTCAAGCAGCTTTAATGTTGCACTCGCAAGAAATAGTATTTGAAGCAAAAGAGAGCATCAAGAAGCAAATCCAAAACATATTTAAGTCTAACATGCTTCCTATGCATAGGAATCTTGTAAATAAACAAGTTCATGAAGAGCAAAGTAACAAGCATAGGAAGATAAAACAAGTGTAGCTTCAAAAATTTCAGCACATAGAGAGGTGTTTTAGTAACATGAAAATTTCTACAACCATATTTTCCTCTCTCATAATAACTTTCAGTAGCAACATGAGCAAACTCAACAATATAACTATCACATAAAGCATTCTTATCATGAGTCTCATGCATAAAATTATTACTCTCCACATAAGCATAATCAATTTTATTAGTTGTAGTGGGAGCAATTTCAACAAAGTAGCTATCATTATTATTCTCATCAAGTGTAGGAGGTATAGTATAATCACAATAAAATTTACTCTCCATAGTAGGTGGCACCAAAAGACCACTATCATCATAATCATCATAAATAGGAGGCAAAGTATCATCAAAGAAAATTTTCTCCTCAATGCTTGGGGGACTAAAAAGATCATGAAAACCAGCTTCCCCAAGCTTAGAACTTTCTATATTATTATCAACAATGGTGTTCAAAGCGTTCATACTAATATTACTACCAGCATGCAAATAAGATTTCATAGGTTTTTTATTTTCGCATCAAACAATCCATGTTTTAAATCAGGAAATAGAATAAGAAGCTCATTGTTGTCCATTATGCCAAACTAGTGTAAACAAGAAACAAAAAGATGCAATTGCAGGATCTAAAGGAAATAGCTTCGAGCACACACACAACGGTAACAGAAAAGTACTATACCTGGGACCGTAGTATGAGAGCCTTTTACCTTTCCTCCCCGGCAACGGCGCCAGAAAAGTGCTTGATGTCTACGGGAGCTTCTATTCTTGTAGACAGTGTTGGGCCTCCAAGAGCGAGAGGTTTGTAGAACAGCAGACAAGTTTCCCTTAAGTGGATCACCCAAGGTTTATCGAACTCGTGGAGGAAGAGGTCAAAGATATCCCTCTCATGCAACCCCGCAACCACAAAGCAAGAAGTCTCTTGTGTCCCCAACACACCTAAGAGGTGCACTAGTTCGGCGAAGAGATAGTGAAATACAGGTGGTATGAATAAGCAGTAGCAACGGCACCCGCAAAAGTGCTTTGCCCAGGACAAGAACAAGCAAGTAGTAACGCAGCAGTAGTAACGCAAAGAAAACAGGAAACAAGCAGCGATAGCAGTATTTAGGAACAAGGCCTAGGGATTAGACTTTCACTAGTGGACACTCTCAACATTGATCACATAACAGAACAGATAAATGCATACTCTACACTCTTGTTGGATGATGAACACATTGCGTAGGATTACACGAACCCTCAATGCCGGAGTTAACAAGCTCCACAATAATGCTCATATTTTAGTAACCTTTAGTGTAAGATAGATCAAAAGACTAAACCAAGTACTAACATAGCATGCACACTGTCACCTGCATGCATATGTAGGAGGAATAGATCACATCAATATTATCATAGCAATAGTTAACTTCGCAATCTACAAGAGATCATGATCATAGCATAAACCAAGTACTAACACGGTGCACACACTCGTCACCTTTGCACACGTGCAAGGAGGAATAAAACTACTTTAATAACATTGCTAGAGTAGCACATAGATAAATTGTGATACAAAACATATTGCAATCATAAAGAGATATAAATAAGCACTTCACTACGCCATTCAACAGATGAATAAGTATTCTGTGAAATATAGCCTAAGAGACCCACACGGTGCACACACTCGTCACCTTTACACACGTGGGACAAGGAGTCTCCGGAGATCACATAAGTAAAACTCACTTGACTAGCATAATGACATCTAGATTACAAGCATCATCATATGAATCTCAATCATGTAAGGCAGCTCATGAGATTATTGTATTGAAGTACATAGGAGAGAGATTAACCACATAGCTACCGGTACAGCCCCGAGCCTCGATGGAGAACTACTCCCTCCTTATGGGAGCAGCAGCGGTGATGAAGATGGCGGTGGAGATGGCAGCGGTGTCGATGGAGAAGCCTTCCGGGGCACTTCCCCGCTCCGGCAGGTGCCGGAACAGAGACTCCCGTCCCCAGCATCTTGGCTTCGCGATGGCGGCGGCTCCGGAAGGTTTTCCGTATCGTGGTTTTTCGTCTCGGGGTTTTCGCGACGGAGGCTTTATATAGGCGAAGAGGCGGCGCAGAGGGTCGAAGGGGTGGCCACACCATAGGCCGGCGCGGCTGGGGCCCGTGCCGCGCCACCCTATCATCCGGGCCCACAGGGCCCCCTCCGGCGGCTCTCGGGTGTTCTGGATGCTTCCGGTGAAAATAGGAACCCGGGTCTTGATTTCGTCCGATTCCGAGAATATTTCGTTACTAGGATTTCTGAAACCAAAAACAGCAGTAAAACAGAGAATCGGCACTTCGGCATCTTGTTAATAGGTTAGTTCCAGAAAATGCACGAATATGACATAAAGTGTGCATAAAACATGTAGGTATCATCAATAATATGACATGGAACATAAGAAATTATCGATACGTCGGAGACGTATCAGTGACCCCACACCTACCCTAGGCGCGGGCCAGGTCCAGGCCGCGCCTAGGGGTGGTTTGGGCGCCCTGACGCGCCTCTTCTACCCCCTTCGGACTTCGTCTTCGTTTCGATAAAATATTGACTTCGGTTTTTGTTTCATCCAATTCTGAGAATCGGATGAAGCCTGGTGATCAGGGGGATATGTGAGCACCCCTCCTCTGCTCGACACGTGTCTAACAGCGTTAGCACTATACGTGCATCGACGCGGTCTAGCGCGTCGAGTGGAAGGTCGGAGAGACACGGGGAAGGTGCACGGCGACGCGCTTGGCCAGGGAGACACTGGCGCGACCTTAGATGCGCGAGGTGGAGGTGGAGGCCGACGAGGTAGTGGCCGTTAGTGATTAGCAAAATCCAACGGTGGTGGACCAAATCCAACGGTGATAAGCGGGTGCTCACGTATCCCCCTGATCACCAAATCTACATTTACTGTACAACTTTTTTGAAATACAAAACAAAACAGGGAACTGGCACTGTGGCATCTTGTTAATAGGTTAGTACCGTAAATCATATAAAAGTGCAACGAAGTGTGAGCAAAACATCTAGAAATTGGTGTAAAACAAGTATGGAGCATCAAAAATTATAGATACGTTTGAGACGTATCAAGGCCTCTAAGTCATTTGAGTATGAGAATACTATGGTGTCATTCATGCTCTAGTTTTACATCCGATGTTGTAATCCTTGTTCTTGAAAATGCCTCATTTGTTTTAACGACTCGCGCTTCATGAACAAAGATGACTCTGTCCATTAAGCTTCTATCTTGCTCGGGGACGAGCAAGAGTCTAGCTTGGGGAAGTTGATGCGTGCATTTTTAGCATGTTTTTACATCGTTATTTCATCAAGTTATCATTGAGTAGTAGTAGGATTTCTTGTATTTCACCGCGCTACTGCGCCCTTTTATGCTTGTCTACACAAGATCTTTAAATAATAAGTCCATGATGAAATATCAAAAAAAACTATCATTTTATGGCATTTTGAGGTGATAGAAATCATTTTAGCACTTAATTATGCACCTGGGTGAAAGGACAATGTGAGGACAACTTCCAGTAACTTTAACGGGCATCGGTACGGGCAAGGCCCGCCCGTACTGTCTTCCCGTACCACCCGTAAAAAGCACCGCCTCGTCAAATACTTTCACCAGGCACAGACGGCGCAGAGATCTAAGACACACAGCTCCGCAAAAACAGAGAAACACCGCGCCAGATCAGATCTCAAGAAGGAACTTTGGAGAAGAC
The DNA here is from genome assembly GCF_022539505.1 of Lolium rigidum. NCBI lineage: Eukaryota > Viridiplantae > Streptophyta > Magnoliopsida > Poales > Poaceae > Lolium > Lolium rigidum. The sequence goes on from NC_061508.1 coordinate 139,402,904, forward strand.
AACATCTGGGCTGCTACGTGGATCCTTAGAGGACAAGGCATCATCCCTTTCATCATCATCAACCACCTCCAACCATAGTTGTAATCTTGATTGCCATTGTGGATTTGTATTCGAATTCATTCCATTCCTTTTATCTCCTCCATAAGATTATGATGATGTTCTTGATTGCTTCCATGTGTGAGTAGTCCTATTAGTTCTTGTGGAGATGGAGAAACCCTAGCATGATTATGAGATGAATCTGAGATGATTTATGGTTTAAAGTATTAATGTGTGTTAGTTCTCTCTCTTGATATTATGTGTTGTGCACCATGTAATATTTGCCTTATGGTCTCGAGAGGGAAATGCCCTTTGAAGTGTGGTAAAGTGAACAACGAGAAGTGACATTACCGTGTCGGCACTTTAACACATGAATGAGGTGTATAAGAGGGATTCACTAAGCTCATATCGATAACCACTGGGTAAAACCCTTAATAGCAATAGTCAATATGTGGCTTGCAGAAGACTAGCTGATGTGGTTATTTATAGATGCGATGATCGATGGCTTTCTGGGTGCATCTTATTACGGAGCTCTCCCACACACAATATGATTAAAAGCATACTTTATCTTGATTAACATGAATCCTAATGTTAGAGATGGATCCAATAATCTCTGAGAACACTTTGCCTTATTAAGTTTCAACCCATTTCCTATAACACTTTTACTGCTTTATTTACTTTATATTCAACCATTTACAACACTCCCATTTAAACATTTTGAGATTACAAAACAATTTATAAGTAATGTTTAGTAGGAAGTAGCAAGGGGCATTAAGACCCTAACTAGTAGCTCTTCATGGTTCGATACTCTTACTTCGAAACTAGCTACAATTGATCTATGCTCTTGCAGTTATCAAAGGCGAAGGACGTGCCCGTGGCAGAAGAAGAAGGTGGATGTGGCTGTGGAGTAGTAGAAGAAAGGCGGTGGCCATGGATCCAAATGGAGATCGAAGGGGACGGGTGCCTCACCGAAACATGGAAGACGTTGAACGCTATTGGAAGAGGGTGAAGGCAGCGTTCGACAAGCGGTGGCTTTTGGATCCATATTTCAAGACCTTGCACTATGATCGCAACGACTCGGCCTTGTCTCACCGTTGACACATGATCGGACATGCTTGCAACAAGTGGCACATCGTCGTGGAGGAGATTCATCGTGTCCCATGTTAGCGGTACCAACTTCGATGACCAAGTAAGCAAACTTGCCTTCATTGTGCGTTGTCGACCATTTTTTAGGCCGTTTGTGTTATGCTGCATTGTCGGCCATTGTAGATACGCACCATGATCGCCGCCTACCGCAAGGACAACGAGGACTCTGAATTCAAGTTCATCCACGGCTTTGCCCAGATTGAGACATTCGACAAGTGGATGGAGACGTGAACTGCTCTCTCCAAGGCCAACGCCATGTATGACCCCGCTGCGATGCCATCACCGGCCTCTGATGGCCGGCCCCTTGGAACAAGAAGGCTAAGGCACTGATGGACATGGAGCCGACCATCGAGAAGTTGCACTCGTCCATCAAGGCGTGCATGGATGACGCCACCACGCACGGTGCCAAGCGGGCAAAGCAGGCCACACGGATGGAGGTGATCGTGGCGGCAAGGTGTGGGCGTTGTTCATCGAGAGGCAGTACATCAAGCTCGACATGATCAAGGCCGGCGTGGCGGCGAAGAAGAGGAAGGAGGACCTGGCAATGTTGCTGGTCGACAGAAGCGGCATGAACGACGACGTTAGGACATGGTGCACCAAAGATCGCGTCATGATCATGTCCGAGAGGAGAGCTCCACCGGTGACCCAGCCCACCACACTACACCACTGGTGACTTCATCTCCATCAGCGACAGAGACCCGGTCGGCGACCGCGACTTCCCAAGCGATCCCTAATCCACCATAGGCAACCCCGAAAGAGGTGCCTTCTACCCCGGTGGATGATCTCTCCCTTTGATTTCCGCGGCTATGTAATGTCGGCCTGTGAGAGCCTTTTTTCTGGTTCGCTAGACATTGATTTGCAGCGATTTGCGATGACGTGATCGTCGAGACTATGTGATCGGTTTGTAGGCGCCAAAACTATATGATTGGCAATCTAATTTGTGGTATGTTTGAATTTGTCTAATTTATTTAGGGGCCGCGTTTTGGGGCTGCGGCTGGAAGCCGGTGCCCCCCGATAGAATGAACTTACACCTACGCCCACCATAAAGCCATGCAGCGGACGCCTTATAAGTGGGGACGGCGAGTGGAGATGCTCTAAAAAAGAATTGAAATCTTCTTACTATTGAGCAAGCGAGGAAGATGACTGGCTAAAAGGCTCAAAGCAACTGACCGAATAATCTAAAATACGACCACAACAACAATGTCAACAATGTTTAATCAAGAAAAATGAACTAGTCATCCAGAAGGGCACTGCCTTCGTCAGGAGCGCAGAAGGCATCCATCGTGTCAAAAAAGGCTTACACTGTCCAAAGTCATGGAAGCAGGACCATCATTTCGAGGTGGAAGAGGAGTTGACGCTATCGGGGGATGTACCACCGGACGTAGGAGGTTGTGGACTCAGTGTTGGTGTAGCACCCGAACGGAGCTCTTGGAGGCGCAGCTTGATGGCCTGGAGCTTATTCTGCACCCTCGATTCGACTGAGGCGACTAAGTCAGCAGGCAGGTCGTCGAAGCTTTTGCGGCGGCCGGCGAGGAAGTCAAGGAGGACAAGCTCGGTCTCCTTGTCGTGGCACTGCTGCTGGACTTTGGCAAGTTTTGCTCTCACCTTGTCGTTCCTTTGCTCGAGTAAGTCTATGCCGTCCAGCTGGCTTTTGAACTTCTCCGAGTCCGGAAGGCCTCTATACCGACGCACGACCTCGGAGGCCGCCTCCGGCGATGGCCAGACCACCGGCCGGGCCTCGCCGGGGCAGTACACCACAAGGCACGCGGGGACGTCGCACAGGACGGCGAGCTCGCGGACCTGCTTCTGCAGATTGGGCAGGCGCCTCTGAAGCGCCACCTTGCGCTTCGTGTTGTCCATGATCCACCGGATCTTCAGCCTCGCCCTCGCCCTCTCCCTCCCTTTACGCGCCATTCTTTCTGCCGCTTGGTGTGTGAGGAGAAGAAAGAGAGTAGCACACATTTTATAGGAGAGAATTCTTTGGACGGTCATAATTGCTGTCCAAATATTTTTGGATTTTGAAGATCGGTGCATATATGCCCCAATTTGCATGGAAAATCTTTGGAGAATAAGTAATGTTAATTTTCAGATAGACTAAATCCAAAAAGATTTCATTGCGTGTGTTTTTCACTCAGAAATAATTTCCATGCAAGTATGAAAACATTTATGGGTGAAAAAAACACGTGATGAAATCTTTTTGGATTTGCTCTATCTTATATTAATATTCGTTGTTCTCCAAGGATTTTCACTGCATATTGCATATATACACCAATCTTTAAGATCCAGATATCTCAAAAAAAAAATTCACAAATAGAATAGTCTGCTTACATGTCATGTGTGAGGGATTTTTATCTATTCTCATACATATGGCAAAATACATGCATGCAAGTTGGAAAACATTTCTGAGTGAAAGAAACTCGTGACGAAATCTTTCGGATTTGCTCTATCTAAAAGTTAATATTCATTGTTCTCCAAATATTTTCCATGCAAATTGGAGCATATATACAACGATATATCTTCAAGATCCAAATATCTCAAAAAGAAAATTATTACGTCACACCACGATAATAGAATAATCTGCTTACATGTGATGCGTGAGCGGATTTCTTCTGTTCTCATACAGATGACGAAAGACATACAAGCAAGTTTGAAAACATTTCTGAGTGAAAGAAACACGTGATGAAATCTTTTTGGATCTGCTCTATCTAAAATTAATGTTGGTTGTTATTCAAAGATTTTCCCTACATATTGGTGCATATATACACCGATCTTCAAGATCCAGATATTTCAAGATCTTTTTGAGAAATTTGGATCTTGAAGATCAGATTTCATATGCTCTGGTATGCAGGGAAAATGTTCGGAAAAGAATGAGTATTTTTTAGATAGAGCAAATCCAAAAATATTTCATCGCGAGTTTCTCTCACTCATAAATGTTTTTCCAACTTGCATGTATGTGTTTCGTCATATGTATGAGAATAGAAAAAAGAATCTCACACATCACATGTAAGCAGAGTATTCTATTAAAGTGGTGTGGAGTAATTAATCTTTTTTTTCAGATATCTAAATCTTTAAGATTGGTGTATATATGCTGCAATATGCAGGGAAAATCTTTGGAGAACAACGAATATTAATTGTAGATAGAGCAAATCCAAAAATATTTCATCATGTGTTTCTTTCACTCAGAAATGTTTTCAAACTTACATGTACGTATTTGGTCATATGTATGAGAATAGAAAAAAAAATCCCTCACACATCACATGTAAGCAGATTATTCTATTATCATGGTGCGAAGTACAGTAATAATTTTCTTTTTGCGATATATGGATCTTGAAGATCAGTGTATATGCTCCAATATGCAAGAAAAATCATTGGAGATCAATGGATTTTAAAAATTAGATAGAGCAAATCCAAAAAGATTTCATCACGAGTTTCTTTCACTCAGAAATGTTTTCCAACTTGCATGTATGTATTTCTGTCATATGTATGAGAATAGAAAAAGAATCCCTCACACATCACATGTAAGCAGATTATTATATTATCGTGGTGTGAAGTGATAATTTTTTATTTGAGATACTTGGGTCTTGAAGATCAGTGTATATATGATCCCGTATGCAGGGAAAATCTTTTCAGAAAGTTGTCAAACACACGTCTCGAAATCCAACTGGGGAACCAAAATCCTCACGTTTAAAAATTCCGTCATTTTTTAGGTATAGCAAATCCAAAAATATTTCATTATGTATGTCTTTTGCTACTTGCATGCATGTATTTCGTCATATGTATGAGAACAGGAAAAGTCCCTCACACATCACATGTAAGCAGATTATCGTGCCGTGAAGTAATAATAGTTGACCACGTACGACAATGTCTCATATGGACTCCTACGCCAGATATACATACGGGTCTGCATAGAGCGTACCCGGTGCTGAAAGCTCCCACACATACAGGTTTGCATAAGACTGATATTTAGGAGTTGATCACCAAGCTCTTTAACTTTTGCATTAAAAAAAGAGTAAAATTTTGCGGTTGTCTGGTTCATCTTGATATTCCTGATCTCTCTCCTACGCTTGCTGATAATGCAACCCTACTGTCGTGGTGCCTTCTAGATCCAGAGCGCACCCAAAGATTCATCGCCAGTTCTTCAATAGTGTAGTCATCTAGTACATCTTGCTGATAATGCAACCCTACTGTCGTGGTGCCTTCTAGATCCAGAGCGCACCCAAAGATTCATCGCCAGTTCTTCAATAGTGTAGTCATCTAGTACATCATTTGGACTATCTAGAGCGTTTTTGTTTAAATATATAATGTACGGCAGAACTCATCTCTGCTTTGGCGGGAAAAAAAAAACGATTTTAATTGGAGATCCTGTTAAAAGTCAAATGGGATCTTGTTAAACTGTAACATGTAGGCCAAATTAGACCGGATTGCCACATAAATCTTAGCCAACATTAAATTTCATGTTTGTGAACTGTATGTAGTAGCTAACTTAAAGATGTCATTACATAGTACTTTCAGCTGGCACAAGTCAGCGACTCTATTGTGTGCTTCCCTTTGTTTATGCGCCTTCTTCTTTTGGTCCCAAAACATGGTCGATTGTCCTGCAATTCATGGAAGGTGCAATATGATGCTCTAAGGTATGATGTTTCAAGGCTACCATCAGCAGAGTAAGATTTGCACGTAGTATTCTTGTAACCTCCAAAAAAAAGAGCAGGATGTTTTCAAGAAGAAAAATAAAAGCAGAACAGGCTGGACATATCGTCTCAATCTTCCGATACAACATATACAGGCCCGAAAATGTTACATATACATGCAGGTACAGAACAAAAAACATCGCTCGAATCTCAACTCAGCAGTAACAGAAAGAAAGAAAATATAAGAACTGGGGCTCAGGGTCTGCACTTCTCTTCTAACTAATTGGAGAAATGAACAGAGAATTGCTCAAATCCTCCACCGATCAATGCACTGATATAAATGGCACACATTCCAATGGAAAACAGGATTGTTCGCCACATAAATTGACCACGTGAGATATTTCACGTGGCTGGTTCCTCAAGGGAAACGCTACAGCTCCACGATCAGTCTGTCTTGGCAGATAGGTAGCAGATAACAAATTGCTGCTATGAACTTCAGGAATCCACTGGTTTATCAGGTACTGAAAGTTCATCTTTCAACATAAAAGATAGATCATGCATCTGAGACAGCAACTTCTCTACATTTGAATTACCAGCTTCTGATTTTGGTCTGGAGTTATTTTCATGACTCGTTGCCCATACTGCAGACAGTGCATCATCATCACCCATGTGTGGCATTATGTTCCTCCTGCACATAATGAAAACATACAACATATGATGAATTATTTATCACCAATGGGATTGAGTGAGATACTAAACACTATACAACATGAACCGCAATATATCTCACAACCGATCATCTCCTACATTATTCTGGCAGCTGTAAGCATGAATAGACATAAAAGAGAGCAAAGTGCAGTAAACAATAGGCATGATACAGAGTGGTGCTTACTGGACAGAAATTTGAAATCAAACAAAAGGATTCGAGTGGGTCATTATTTTGATTTATCTGTACAAAGCAGGAATAACTAGTTGTTGACTACAAATGCCAAACCTTAGGCCATGGCATAAAAATATCAAAGAAAATAAAATATAGAATCCAGCAATCAACTTATGGTGCCATGTGTCTATCCTTTGCATGAAGCGTCTATTTGTATGATAAATTTGTCAACCGTAATTTATAAACGACCTACACATTTGGCTTTAGAAAACATAATTAATCAATAATACAGTTATGACTCATCCACAAACCATGAACAAAAGAATACACATTCAGCTTAAAAGGTGTGCCATCACAAACCTTTCCAAGTGTTCACCAGATGGAACTGCATTTGCTTCCATAGAATTATCCTTTTTATCTATTTGGCTTTGGGATGGAGCATACTGTGCATAGTTCCCAGATTCCAGCCCTAGTATATCAATCGCAGATAATGAGGGCTTGTCAGACAATGGATCATGTGGCAGTTCTTGCAAGTTTGTTTCCAATTGAGTGGAATTTTTTAAATCTTGCCAGCCATCAAATGGATCATTATTTTGATTTATCTGTTCAAGGTTCTTAAATTGCTCCGTATGGCTCGAAGACCACAAGTTCACAGGTTCAATTCCTGAAAAATCTTTTTGGAACTGTACTTCCACAGGAATCTTTATATTTCCTTGTGCTTGACCAAAACTAGCAAAATCTTGCCATCCATCAGATGAGTCGTCAATTCTACTTGCACCTTTGCTGCTACTATTAGATTCCTTGACATTGCTGGTTAGCCACAAATCCCTGGAGTCAATTTCTTGAGCAGGCTCAGATGATACACCAGACACTTCTCTCCAAACATTAGGTATGTTTTCTTGTTGGTGACTTGACGTGGTGACATCTTGCCAGATATCAAATGTATCGTCTTTTATATTTGTTGAAACAGTATTTGTGGCATTACTGCTGGCATTTGCCCATAGTTGCACAGGACCAGTTCCTTCATGCTGCTCAAATGAAATATCCGTCAGTTCTCCACCTACATTATATGAACTTTGCTGTGTTTGATCTGAACCAGCAAAACCTTGCCAATCATCCAGTGTTATCTTATTCCCATTTACTAAGTCAATGTTTGTTGATTCCCTAGTATTATTGTCTGCGAACCATGAGCCTACATCCATTTCTCTGTGACTGAAATGTGGAACTTCCGTCAGCTGTCCAGCTTGATTGAATGAAGCAGCCTCTGCTTGGCCAGATGTGGTAAAATCTTGCCAGTCATCACTTGCATCATCAGTTTGCTTAATAATTTCTGTAGTGGTATGTTCTTTGACATTACCAACAGGCCACAAATCAACAGAATTAGTTTCTAAAGAATGTTCTGGTGAGATTGATGTTTCTGTAACAGGGTTCCCAAAATCACAGCCTCCTTCACCACTTGATGATCCTTCCACCAGTTTCATCACATCTCCTCCTTCAGCAGAAATAGATGCAAAAGCTTGCCAATCATCAGAATTGCCTGCAACATCATTAGATGATTCCATGCTTCTTACTGCCAAGGAATCCGTTCTTTTTATTTGTGAGGAGTCGCCCTCTGTATGTTCTCCGGTATTTGATAGTGTGCCCTGATTTCCACCTCCTGTAAATTCTTGCCACTCGTCAAAAGCTTCCTCAATGCTGACTCCGCTGTCACCCCTTCCATGCAATTGATTGCTCTGAACTGAATTCTCGTTAAGGGAGGACCCAGTGAACTCAGTAACACTGTTTTCAGCAACCAGCCCACTGTTACTCTCGACAATGGCCAGGACAGACTTTTGAATAAAAAGGTTATCTTTATTAATTGTGCCACTTGCTGAAGCCAAATCTTCTGAATGTTCTAGGCCAGTACTTCTCAAATCCATTTCATTTCCAGCAGCTAATACCGGGGAGATGGCAGCCCCAGAAGCTGGAAAAATAGAAGACTCGGCAACTGGCGCTCCCTTAAATAGGTCAAGTTGCTTGGAGTCTCCAACAACATTTTCTGAGTCAGTAGACTGAAAGTCAGCATCCCAATTTGCAAAGGCTGTAGTAGTTTCCATTTGATGTGTGCTATGCTTTTCCTGCACTACATTATGAGTTCCAGGAAGAGCTGCAGCAGCTGTCTCCTCTTTTCTTTCAATGAAAAATGAGTCCAGGTTAACACCGGGCAAATTTAGTGTGGATGCAACCGATGGTTGTTCGTTGCTCATGGAACTTCCGGATATTTCCCTATTCTCAGGGGGGAAAGTAAGTCTTAAGTCCAGAAGATCAGATAAGACCACCCCGCTCTTTGGCGCCTCATTGCTTTTATTTGAATCCGTGGAGTCACCATCAAATTCTACAGGTTCCTGAATGAAAACATTCAGATATCAGACTGTATCCAGTTTAAAGACAAAATGGAACTGTAGTGCAAATCTTAAGAAGGTAACTACCAACAACAGTGATGCCTTTGCTTTATCCACAATCGAATTTATTCTTTATTGGGAGCTCAAGCTTACTGAAATAATCCAGATTCCAAAACTACAATGGTAAGCAACATCCATGTTCTCAATAGCACATGGAGCTCATGCTCTAGAAATGGCTTTAAAGTGTCCGTGCAGTGAGCGAGCAAGTAAGCACCCAGACAACTACACAGTACTCCTATATTACTGTATTAGTCAAATTACAACACATCTAGATAAGCATATTGCCAAATTTATACTAAGTAATATAATAATATGAACCATTTTTCAAACAACATTTTAGACAACCAGTGGATGTTCTCTAGATATTTCGGTGCCATCCAACATGGACATGACATCAAACACTGCTTCAGATTGAATATTATATCTACAAAGCTTTTTTTTCTTCTACTATGTACAAAATCTTTAGCATTCGTAGTGAAAAAAATAAGTTTGGGAAAAATGGTCATAACAAATACATGCGCTTAGGCCACAATGATGATATGTTTAGAGAGTTTCAGCTTCTCAGTCAGAAAATATGTACCACAAGGACTGTTTGACCGAAGCTTGTAGGGCAGCTTCTCCATTACTTTTACAAGGGGAAGAGAAAACGCTTCCCCATTAATCTTGCATAAGGCAGAACTTGTTGTAATGGTCAAAGCAATTGTATCTAAGAGGCATAAGTTCCGTTGGACGAACTTTGGGTTTACAGACCACCAAGTGCTAACAGATTACAATCCTAGGGAATGTTTGATTCTTAGGATAGGAAAACCATAGGAATAGGAAAAATGTAGGATTGCAATGTCATGCCCAACCCAATCCTTACATGAATTCATAGGAAGAAAAGTTTGTTTGATTCCACTATAGGAAAAGCAAAGATTTCTGAAAAAGAGGTGCAAATGGATGTATGATTTCCTATGAAATCTAGTGCAAAGAACTCCTTAGGAAAAATTCCTATGGGAGTCAATCCTACAAATCAACCAACCATCATAGAAAATATTCCTATAGGATTTAATCCTACAAATTTCCTATGCAAATCCTTTGAATCAAACAAGCCCTAGGTTAATAAGGATGACGCTCTTGCTGCCATGGATGGTGTGGAAGCACCGTAATGCCTGTGTCTTTGAGGGCGAGCAGCCCTGGCTTCTCTCTGGGCTAGGGCGGGGGCTTTAGGGCTACGTGCCGTCCTGCCAGTAGATTGGGATGTTCATTGAGCTAACGCTATCTCGTATGCTGTAACACTCCTCCCTCGTGGGGTGTGATCTTGTAAAACTCTTCTTCTTTGCAATGAAAGGAAACGCAATGTCATTGCGTTTTCTCAAAAAAAAAAAAAGACTTGTTAGATAGTAGGCATGTTTCTTCTCTACTTTAGATAACTACGAAGAGCCAAACAGTTCCCAAGAACTCTGTAATTTAAGATGCAGCTTACTAAGAAAAGCTTCTAGCTTGCGACTTGATGCAATCAAGGTTTCTGACATTTATACTGTGTAGGGGATTCCCTTGAAGTCTTTCCAAAAGGACGTACCCAGTGCTGAGAGCTCCCGCACTGTGCGCGGTCTGGGGAAGGTGTTAGTGGCAAGCCTTACCCTCACGAAGTGCAATGTGAGGAGACCGCGACTCGAACCTGGGACCTCTCGGTCACAGGCGGTGAGGCTCTACCGCTGCACCAGGTGGCCAGGCCCGCCCTCCCTTGAAGTCACATTCTCTAGAATATGCTGCTATAAGGTCATCATTGGCAAACAGATAAGGTTTATATATCATACATAACTGAAGTATGGAACTTCTAGCTCGATAGTTCACCTAAGGAAGTGCAGGTAGTCATTCCAGGAGAGAAGTCCACAAGCAAGAAATTTTCGCTTAGGCTACTCATATCTCACAAATGTAAGTTACACAAAACAGGTATCAAAATCTAGTGTATTTGATCTTGGTAGGCTCACCAGTAGCATCATGAATTAGCAAACTGGGAAGGATTGCTAACATAAACTAATCCTTGTGAGCAGCCAATTATTATTCCATGGTCTGAATTATTTCGTCAAAGAACCATGCACAAAAAATTACTAACATACGAAATGGCTGTGTTGAAGACTGGAAAGTGGTGATATAGCAACAGATTTCCTGTTATATCATTACATGTACTCCCTCTGTACCGAAATAGATGTTACAGATTTGTCTAGATTCACATGTATCTATACACTAAAACGTGTTGAGATACATGCGTGTCTAGACGAATATACGACAAGTAATTCAGTACAGAGGGAGTATTAATTATTCAAGTGCATTCTTTACCACTTTCTCACAACAACTGAACAACAAAATGATCCTAATGTTTTCCCTCATTGTTTCCACAAATAATAAGATGATAACTGTAGAAAAAGGGCGAATTGTACTGCCAATAAAAAAAAATCGAAGTCCAAATTTAACACAAAACACATGTCAGAAAACATGTCCTGCGCTTAATAATATGACATGTGCCTTATTTGCATCACAGCATAATCTCTTAGCGACCTAGCAGAGTATTTATCTCCTGACTTCTTATAAATTGGGAAGCGCAATTTCCACAAATGTACGCCACATTTTCTCCAAAGACCTGTTTATGGTTCCGCAATTTCTCTTTTAAACGTCTATGGTTTGGTCTTTGGAAGAAAAGGAAACAGCAATCATCTCTACACTGCAATAGCGCTAAAAAAATATGAATTTTTTTGCACACAGCAAGTAAAGCTAAATTCCATGGCACAGCTTTATAAACAAGCATCCCAATCTTTTCCACTTATTATTACTTCCCTACTTTCAACACCACACATTCAAGCCATGGCACTAGAAATCCTAAGCGCAGAGACTTAGACGCCAAATCTACGGCTTTACTTCTCCCTGGATGCTGGAAACGAACGGCAGTCAACAAGATCGCCAAACATCAATTATCTCTACACTGCAATAGCGCTAAAAAAATATGAATTTTTTTGCACATAGCAAGTAAAGCTAAATTCCATGGCTCAGCTTTATAAACAAGCATCCCAATCTTTTCCACTTATTATTACTTCCCTACTTTCAACACCACACATTCAAGCCATGGCACTAGAAATCCTAAGCGCAGAGACTTAGACGCCAAATCTACGGCTTTACGTCTCCCTGGATGCTGGAAACGAACGGCAGTCGACTAGATCGCCAAACAGTGCAGCATAACAGATCGACGAGGTGAGAAAAGGAGCTCACGGATCCATCCAGCCGGAGAGAGCCGAGCAGCCACCGGTAGGCCGCACTGCGTCGGAACGCGATACCATCGTCCTCCTCTCGCCTAGGAGACCCACAGTAGGCGCAGACGGCGGACTGCGCGCCACGGAGGAGGCCGCCCGCGGCGCCGCAGCGGCCGCACAAGAGCTCCGGCGACGCATCGGGGTCGAAGGCGGCGACGGCGTCGGCGAAGGAGGGGAAGGGAGCGCGGGAGGGGGAGGGAGGAGGCGCGGAGGCGGCCTCGCGAATGGAGGACTGGAGGCGGTGGATGGCAGCGGCGGGGATCTCCATCTCCGGTAGGGGAGTGCGTTCAGAATTCTCAGATCTCTCGACCGGGCCGCTCGCCGGTTGTGCTGAGCACTTGGTTGGGTTTGTTGGTGCTCACGGCTGCCAAGTCGCACGTTTCTTTCGAAATTTGCCGATTGATTTCGGCATTTCAGCCTCGGTAAATTTGTACTACTTCGGTGTAATTTTAGGCTTAGTTCAATTTTTTATTAAGTTTGATCAATGTATAGAAAATTTTACTGCCTCTGTCTATAAAAAATTGTCTTAGATTTATTAAATCTTGGATGCATGTGAATACTACTTGACGGCTCCGTCCTTGCTTAGGAAAAAGTGTATAGATACGTTGAAGCTTAGAGAAATCTAAAGACACCTTTCTTTGGAGGAAGTAGTAATAGCTATACTCCATAACATAATGTTAGTATACTACATGCATCTAGTGATTTTAAGTTTTAATTTGGTGTTGTACTAGTACTTGAACATTTGCAATGCACCTCGGACTAACATTTTATATCCCCAAACAAAAAAAAAGACTAAACTGGAAACATAATTGTGATATTATCATAGTTTTTAAAAGAGGACATTAAACACAGCAACATTAATTTTCAAAGCATTTATCCTTGATTCACTACAAGAAATCTGCCATAATATGACGTTTTTTTTATGACTGGAAATCAAAATGTCATAGATTTATGACGTTCCTAGCTTTGACCGTCCTTGGCCACTCGGAGGGGGCAAAACCCTAGAAAATCGTGACGTTATTGGGCAAAAACGTCATTTGCAATTTAGGTCAAAACGTCATTAGAAGGCCAAAAAAAATCTAGCCAATCAGAAGGCAGGAAACAACCTACCAAGGATCAACCCAAAACTTGGATCTCAACCGTCCGAAGCATCCAACGCACCAAACAGAACCGAAATTGCCGCCCAGGATTTTCCCATTCGCGCCCAAAACTTTTGGGCCACACGCGTGACCGACCCAACAAAGCTGACCGACCCGCGCCGGCCGGACCACTCCAAACCCTACCTCATCTCCATGTTCCTTCCGCCGCCGCCGCTCTCCGGCCTAGATCCCGGCCAACTCCGGCGACCGATCGCCATTTCGACCATGGCCCCCAAACACCCTCCTCCTCCTCTCTATACTCCACCGCATGGAACCACCAAATTTAACCCCCAACCGAGGGGATTTCCTAGGCGGCGGCGGAAGGGATCCCGGTGGCAAGGATGAGCGGCGGCGGCACGGAGGAGGTAGCCGCGGGCCCCGTCCCACAGGCCTCGAAGAAGCCGGGTGCAGTGGTCTCAAGGAGATCGTGCACCACCTAGAGGCCAAGATCTACGCTGCCCGCGCGAGTGCGGCATGGACCCCGACGAGGCCGTCGCCCGCCTCCTCTCCCAAGGTCGGCCCCCGCTCCCGCGCACGCCCGTGAGGCCGCTATGGTTTCCGGCGCCGGTATCGCCGTCTCGCCGGAGCCGCCCGGCCGGCCGGGGGCGCGGCGGAACTGAAATCCCGCGGAGTCCCTCTGCGGAGGAGAGCACATCCGGTAGGCCGAGCTCGGCCGCAAGGGAGGAGCCAACCAAGATGAGGATCATGATTAAGGGCGGCGTGTGGAAGAACACGGAGGACGAGATCCTCAAGGCGGTCGTGATGAGGTACGGCAAGAACCAGTGGGCGCGCATCTCCTCGCTGCTCGTCCGCAAGTCCGCCAAGCAGTGCAAGGCCCGCTGGTACGAGTGGCTCGACCCCTCCATCAAGAAGGTAATGCCGCAGCCCACACTCCACCTAACCTCCTGTCTGTTCCTCGCGTGCTGGTTACTAGAAATCAGAGGATCCCGCGAGCAATTGTGATGTGGAGTGATTTGAAAGGACCTCGTAGTTGTAATGTGGTGTTCTGAAACTGCAATTGCATATATAGCTGCTCTGTGAAATAGCTATTCAGTTTGCAGTGTGTGTTATAGGATACGTTTTCCTTGTATAATTACGGCCAGTTTGAAAATACAACCCACCTTGATGTACACTTTCAGGTTAGGTTCTTGTCTCTTTCATGCCGTACCATGCTATAACCCGGTACACTGCCTGTGAAAATCTAGTGATGCACATGAGAAAATAGTGTGTGGTTATCTTCCAACAATCAGAGTCAAATAATTATTTGTATCCTGTCTAATATTCTTGTTAGGGAAGTTCATATAATGAGCTAAGTACATCATCTCTGGGTTGTCGTCATGTGCTTATTTTGTGCTAAAGAATAATTGAATACTTGTCTTTGCATGATGTTAAGCTGTTAACATGTTTTCTGTCATACCATATCATTAAAATATGAACGCCAAGTTGTTAAGGTTATGGTAAAGGTGTTGATATACCCCAGTTGACAACTCTAAATAGGATTTTTAATTCTGTATCAGCGTTGTCATCTGATTCTTGAAGCTTCAACATTTAGTAAAAACCATGTAGAAGTTAACTGAACCGGATTTCAGTTTGTGTGTGGTTTACATTGTTACATTCAAGTTGAATTGAATCTTTCAAAATAACAAAGAGCAACACCTGAACATGAGAGGTATAGAGAACTCAAAATAATGTGGCACGTATAGCATACTTCTGTGGTTAATTATTCAACTTAGCTGCTTAATATGTAGTGTCTGATTGTTAGTGAGGTCTGAAATATGATGGGCTTTACCGATTTTGAGAGAAATATCAAGAATTATATCATGTACTAATTGTGATCTGATGCATCCGGTGGTACGTGGACCTGGAGGACGGATACTTGGCCGAGCTGGAGAAGCTGCAGGGGCAGATCGATGCGGAGAATACCCAGCACACGGAGTTTGGTAATGCACTGTCTGATGCTCCCAGCGCCCCCCTTTTTATAATTTGGTGTGATATTTCAGGTCTTGCTACCAAGACTGAATGTTCCCTAAGATGTAATATGCTTTGGCATACAGTTTATTTTACTTGGGTTGACCTGAAGCAGCACTATCCTTGATACTTATTACTGCTTGTTAGGATATTTGTGCCTTAATTCCTCCTCCCGTCTCACGTTTGCGGTCGATAGACTGCTTGTTAGGATTGCTCTAGTGATTGTGCTTCTGTCTGATTGGAGTTCATGAGGGAATCAAAAAGCTGAATCAAAAAGATGCTACTTGTTAGGATTGCTCTAGTGATTGTGCTTCTGTAATTCTGAGTTCCATACATTTTTACTCTGGTATTCATTCTATTGCTAAATCAGTTGGTCGTTAGATATTATTTTGAGAGACAACTGCATGTATGTATCAGATTACTTATCTTCTATATATATCATGATAGTACTGCAGTTTTATATTCTATATCGTGACGTAATGACTTTCTACTAAAATTATATGTTTATCATCTATATCTTGACATTACTGCAGCACCAAAATACACCATGCCTACCTTTGCTTGCTCAGTTAGTGCTCTTGCTCGTTTATTCATTGCACTTGATGCTGCCAGAAGTACTTTGTCCCTGTAACTTAATCTGGAACTTGATGCAACCTATTTTTTCTAACAAGCTTTTACAATGGAGTAGAATTGTCGAAGTACTTTTGTTTCCCTGGCTCAGATTTTGCATTACATTTCTTTCATCTTTGAGTCGATGTCTTATCTTGTTTATGTATCACCAAAGTTAGCTAAAAATCATCTAACTTGAAAATGGGCGAGCAGGTGCATGGTGGCCGGCGACAAGCTCGGTGAGCAGTGGATGTTGGTCTCACGAGCGGGAGCACGGAGCACCGACATGTGATGATTGGGGTTCACCCAAACCCACGGGTGGATAGTTGGGATACTGCTGGTGCGATGCTGCTGCTCCAGCTAGTCTTGCGATGGATGTTTTCTGTATGATATGAATATGTTGTAAAATCTGTTGTCGGTGTCTTTCTTGTATATATATCTGATTTCATGTATTCATGTGTTGATGTTTATATATTGTCTAATCTTGTTAATATAAACCTGACCAACCCAAGAATAAATGGATCGTAAAAGGCTAAGGCCCAAATAGAGAAAGGCTGTAAAAATGGTGAGGCCCAAAATAGAAAAAGGGTGCAAAAAGGCTAAGGCCCAAAATAGAAATGGACCAAAACAAAGGCCAATTCTTACGGTAAAAGGCTGGAATTATTGGGCTCGGCCCATGTAGAATACAGAATTGGACCGGGCTGATTTCGAATTAAGACGTTTTGGTTTCGTCATAATTTTGCCACGTCGGATTGCCACGCCGGACTCGGGGCAGGTGCCCATGACATTTTGGGAATGTCATGCCGTCGGTGACATTTTAAAACGTCACAAAGCTCTACGACGTTTTCAAGTGGAACGTCTTAAGCACTCACTGCTGACTCCCAGCTTTCGACGTTTTGAAAGTCGTCACAATAACGTCACAAGTAGCCATTAGAGACGTTTCAGTGACACCTCTATTTTGTCAACTTATGGCAGATTTCTTGTAGTGATTGAAAATATTAAAAGCATTGAACTATTGATCCCTATGTGGCCTCCATTTGTGTGAAATTAGGGCACATTTGTAAGAAATTAGGACCACATGCACGTAGCCAAGCAACATACTAATCTGCACCACCGGCTGCACAATAGACATATTAATTTCATCCTAAACGGTGTGCATAATCTATATGTGCTATCAAACCAACTGATATGTGATTTTAACATATGAACATTGTAAGGGTATATTGCTCCTATGTGTGGTTTTGGTAATTAGTGATAACCCATATGAACTAATGTTCTCATTAAGTTTATATGAAGAAATATTCCATAGGTACTACTTGTATTCCATGTATTGGATTCAAGTATGTATGTCATGAAGATAAAGATATACCTTGTGTATTGGCATCAAGATCATCGATTTGAAGATATATATGTGATATGATCAAGAAGAAGAAATGAAGATAGAGTTCTTATGTGGAACTCAATATTAGCTATGATCTAGCTTATGTGATAAGCAATGAATGATCAAGATCTTGAGAGCTTGATTCCAAGTAAAGAATTCAAGTTATGGCTCTAAGTCGGTGTCATGATAGTCTCGTAAGTTGAGCTATGGTTGACTAAGATTTAGAGCATGCAAACAAATGAAGAATTCTTTATACACCTCAAGATAGTATGATAGAGCATGAGAAGGTTGGCCAATACAAAGAGTAAAGAATAGATTCAAGTTTGGTCAACACATGAAGCATGAAGAATGTGCCACGTGAAGTCATGTGGTATGGTAAGCCTTGTCAATTATGCTTCATGAACTAACCCATCATATATGTGCTCTTGTGTTGTCTATGTGGGTTATGTATCTTTCCATGGGCATGCATCAAAAGTGAGATCTCATATAGTCCATGAGAGGATGACGGCAAGTGGTGATCGTTATCAAGGTTGAGTTGGGCAAGTTCAAGTTGAGCATCTCGAGAGGATCATATGCTTGAAGTTTGTCGTCCATTTGGTGATAATGGACATGTGAAGATGTGCATCAATGGAGTTTTCCCATCATAGTGTATGGGGGAGCATTTGTGAGTCTTCACGAAACAACAATGATCAAGTGAGGCATTCCGACTTGAGTGGAGCTTGAAGAGTTATCATCAAGATCAAGCGGGATGTGCAAGGCAAAGGTATGGCCTTGATAGGTTTTCCTTTTACCGGTCTCAAGGTGGTTGATGGGAGACCGGATTATAGGATAGATAGCCGCACTATCAACAGGGGCTTTCGGTTGGGTAATTTGATCACATCGTCTTAGGGAGCTCAATCCTTTGCATACTTTGCATATCCCTATTGCTTCTTAGTGTTTCTCTGTGAGAGGTCCTTGAGCTTGTTGCTAGCTTCACAACAAGCTCAAGTTCATCGAAAATGGAATCCGCATGCATCTTCTATTGCGTTTTCGAGTTTGAACGTCTTCACCGTTTCTTGACGGTGGGAGACTCCCTCTCTAAAAACATCTAAAAATATCCTGTGAGTAGTCTCCATATTTACAGTTTTTGTTGGGGTTCTATTCGTTGTTATGTTATCTTTCCAACAAAATTGGTTTCATATTAATCGGGGTCCGGACACAAAAGTTATCACAGTTTTTGTATAACATGTTTTCCTGTTGGCCCGGTTTCTCGCCCGGCGTGAACGGCCGTCCCACCGGATGGCTTGGTTCCAACCGGCCCCTGGACTTGTGCCAGCCGGGGCCATGTCCTGTAAGACACGGAAGGGTCCCGGTCATGGCCCGGTGACGAGGGAATACCTCGGCAATGCCTACGTATTGTAGACTAGGGTTTCGGGAGAGAGCGACGATGGAGATTCCGGGAGCGAGATTAGGCACACGACGTACCCAGCTTCGGGTCCCCTCGGTGGAGGATCCCTACGTGCTGCTAGCAATCCAGTATATGATCATAGATGTGTTTACAGGGTGCCGCTGTAAGCGGAGCTATGTTGTCTCTCTATTGTCTATATCTTGGCCTCCTCTCTATCAAGTACCCTGGCTGGCTTTATATATGCAACCAGCCTAGGATTTTACAAGAGTCCTAGTCGACTACTTCTTCGGGTTGCCTTGTTGGTCCTTCTCCATATTGGGACTTCTCCATATTGGGCCGAGCCAGGTATACTAATAATGGGTACCCGAAGGGTATGCCCATGTCGATAGCTCCCGAGTTTATAGGGAAGTCGAAGACTTGCATAGAAACTCCAAGCATAACCATCTCCGAAGTCGAAGAAATACAAGGAGAGGTCCATGTCGTAGATCATGTGTAGCGTAGATGATGTCGACGATTCTTGAAATTATCGGGTGCGCGGCAGCTCCCGATGGGAGTAGCCCCGAGTCTATGAGCAAGTGCTTGCACTTAGGCATAGACTCAAGTTGTACTACTCGATGAAGAACTTAACTATATTTCCGGAAGACTTGATGAAATCCATGTGCTCCCGATGGGAGTAGGCTCCACTCGAGTCGTAGAATCGAGTTGAGTCTACAAACCTTAATTGCCGTAGATGTTGTCGAAGTTATCTTTCTATCGGGCGCGCGACCAGCGCTCCCGATGGGAGTAGCCCCCGAGGCTACAGCCAAGTGTTTGCACTTGGGTGTAGGCTCAACTTGCTTTTAATCGACACCACAATTTTTCCTCTTTCTTGTATCTTATCGGGAGGGTGAACAATACTCTCGATAAGAGTAGCCCCGAGCCTATGGGCAGTGTGCTTGCACCTGGGCATAGACTCAAGTTGTACTACTCGATAAAAACTTGACTATACTCTTCTAGGCGCAGCCTCGCTTTTATCGACCTAGTGCCGATGCTATTTTTATTAGACCTCCATATCTATATTCTACATGTGATGTGTGGTGATTGGCTGGTTCATCCAGATCGGATCAGTGTACTAGTTAAGCTGTCTCTGAGTGGCAATCCGCAAAAACCTACTTCAAGATCACGTCCCCAGGACATGATCCCTGGATCCCGGTGTTAACTCGACAAAGAGCCGCTGTGCGGTCTTACCATTCTCGTCGAGTCCCGGGGCCATGTTATTTATCGGGTACCTAACGCCCGTTGGGTTTTCTTATTCGTACCGTTCGGATACTCCGAAACGAGTAGCAAACCGACGCCGTGGAGGCGGTGCCACGCCGCTCGAACGGATCCGGGTCTTACACAGCGTAGCAGTTGCTGCGGCATTCAGAGATGTACTCCGCGACTTGCGGCGCCCTGAGAATATAATATCGAGTGCCTTGCTCGGACCGATGCAGTGACCCATTGTTTCTGAGCTCTCCTATATTTTTCTAAGCGTGATGGGACAGCACTGAGTATATTGGATTCTTCTGTATAGCCGGGTTCATCGCCCATGCTCTTGCTCTAGGAATGTGACGAGAAGTCAATGGGCCCGAAGATTTGTCCATCTCTTTTTTTTGGTACCTCCTTGATGAAAATTTCGTCGAAGTTTCTGAAGAAAAAATTTCTTCGGTCCTCCTTGAGGACAACTCTTGCGGTCCTCCATGAGGTTGACGAATTCTTCGAGTCCTCCTCGAGAACAACATTCTTCGGGTCCTCCTAGAGGATAATTCTTCGGACCTATCATGAAGATAATTCTTCTAGGACCTCCGCAGGATGATGTAGACCTTCTTGGGACCAGGATACTTCTAGTGACCTCTTGAAGGACAGATTCTACTCGGGTCCTCGTCTCTCTGAAGACAATGTTTGCTCAGAGCTCTCCCTTTGGACAATTTCTCAAGTGAGTTCTCTCTTTGTGGGCACTCAGCTCGCTTTCTCCCCGCACAAATAAACAAACTTTTTCGCCCTTCACTTCGGACTCACCTGCTCGCATGCGGTCGATAGGATCTGCAGGATTTGAAGGATATAAGAGTGAATGTACAGTCAGCCCCCGAGTGTCTGAAAGCGCGAAAGTAAAGCGATAATCAGCTTTGTGCAAAATAAAAGAACACTTAGCTTTTTGGACACTGACGCAGTCGATGCGCGATCAGGTCTCTCGGAGTCAGCAAAAAGTCGAGTCGAGCAGAAACCATGTAATAATGGCATGAAGTAGATGTCAGCCCAAGTGTTAGAACATTTGGCTTGAAATAGCCGAGGCCCCAAGCGCTACCGAGGGTGATGTCATGATTGTTGCTTAGACGTTGTATCGCCGCTTTCGGCAGACCCGAGGCAAAGTCATGGTTTGTTTCAGCCATGATGTCGAAAGAAGTTTGATGGAGTTGGGCACGTCTACATGGAGTGCCTGACGCCATTTAAGGTGAAGCCATATGACAAAGTAATATATGAAGATGAACCCTAGATGAAGTATTTGAGATGAATCCATATTGAAGATTATGCCATTAAATATAGAGCATATATTTAAGATAAATCCGCTCGATATCATGGAGGATGAATCCATTGGCGGAAAAATCGATGACAATCATAGAAGATGAATCCGACGATATCATAGAAGATGAATCCATTGATCCGAAGAAAATAGGTTCAGTAACCATAGAGGTAGATCCACCGGACCGGAAATCGTCGGGTAGTATTATATTTGAGGAATCCAATGATAACCCTTATAAGAGGAATCCAGAAGACAAATCGATGAAGTCGAAGAAGATAAATCCATTGAGCCGAAGAAGATAAATTCGCTAAGCCGAAGAAAAATAAATCCACAACCGATGAAAAGCTGTATCCACAGAGCCGAAGAAGATATATCCGAGCACGAGCTGAAGAATGATATATTTCAGCTGGGCCGAAGAATGATATATTCGGAGAAGATAATTCCACCGAGCCGAAGAAAAGAAATTCACCGAGGTATATTTGCGGTAAAGAAGTAATGGCCACGCCCCAAGGTATTTTGGGGTGTGGCTGAAAGTAATAATAATTGACTCTTGGAAGAGGAACACTAGCTTTTTTTATCAGGGTGCGCGGCAATCGGCGCGCGGATACAGGTCGTTCCGATCTGGACGGTAGTCAACGTAAATGGACGCAGCCGAAGCAGTAGAACCGTGCTTCGTTTAGCCAAAAATATTCCCGACTACCTGGTGGAAGTAGTCGGCGCTCGGAGGGAGAGAATCGGTGAGTTCGATGGCTGAGAGCCCTGGGCGTGAGCGAGTGCACGTTGCCGGGTTCATGGCATGCGAGCCCGCCGAGCGAAGATAATGTGCGTTAGCCGAGTTCACAGAGGGCGAGCCAGCAGCGTGGGATTGCACACGCGCTAGGCAATCGAAACTTGTCTCCGATACTGATATTTATCTTGAGTAAAGGCGAGAGAGGGGTCTGAACCGGCCATCGGGCGAACTTGCTTGGAGAAGGGCGAACATAGGTAGGTTGTTGGCCATCGGGAAGATGGTACCACCCGGTATGGAGTGAGTCGTATAATGAAGAGCTACGGCATGAATCTTTTTGTACCTAATGCCGTCGTCGATGCTGATATCTTGTCTTTGGTGAGTCCTCCACTGCCAAGCATGAGGCTTCATATCCTTGAAGCTTTTGGTCCACGCGGTATCGGAAAGCAGTCTGATCACCTTGTATGCAATGCACCGTGGAGTCTAAGCTGAATCATTCAAAGTAAATTTTGCTTAGTCCTGCCTTGATGGGCACCTCGGTGCATCGAGCACTATGCACTGACAAGCTCGATCTTGTTGGACGTGGGCGTGCGCTCTCGCCACGCCTCTACAGAGGCTGCCGATCTTGAGCGAGCGAGGCTGGCTGGCTAGATTGATCGATCTTTGGCGCCCAACTTCTCGAACGCAGCCGGCCGAGTGGCCAGTATCACTCAAGTACGGTGATCGGACTCCCGATTCTTCCGCGCAGATGCGATCTTGATGTTTTGTTGATAATGATGGATCCGCCCAGAT
>NC_061508.1:139425963-139469075 GCF_022539505.1 Lolium rigidum
ATTATGGTTAACAATAACCTTGTCCCCGTTGATTTTGTTGTCTTGGATATTGAATGCAATGCATCTTGCCCCATTATATTGGGAAGACCTTTTCTTCGAACCGTTGGTGCTACTATTGATATGAAGGAAGGTAATATTAAATATCAATTTCCTCTCAAGAAAGGTATGGAACACTTCCCTAGAAAGAGAATGAAGGTACCTTATGATTCTATCATTAGAACAAATTATGATGTTGATGCTTCATCTCTCGATGTTACTTGAGTTACACTTTCTGCGCCTAGGCTGAAAGGCGTTAAAGAAAAGCGCTTATGGGAGACAACCCATGTTTTTACTACAGTATTTTTGTTTTATATTTGTGTCTTGGAAGTTGTTTACTACTGTAGCAACCTCTCCTTATCTTAGTTTTAAGTTTTGTTGTGCCAAGTAAAGTCTTTGATAGAAAAGTAAGTACTAGATTTGGATTACTGCGCGGAAACAGATTTCTTTGCTTGTCACGAATCTGGGTCTAATTCTCTGTAGGTAAATCAGAAAATTATGCCAATTTACGTGAGTGATCCTCAGATATGTACGCAACTTTCATTCAATTTGAGCATTTTCGTTTGAGCAAGTCTGGTGGCCTAATAAAATCCATCTTTACGGACTCGTTCTGTTTTGACAGATTCTGTCTTTTATTTCGCATTGCCTCTTTTGCTATGTTGGATGAATTTCTTTGATCCACTAATGTCCAGTAGCTTTATGCAATGTCCGAAGTGTTAAGAATGATTGTGTCACCTCTGAACATGTGAATTTTTATTATGCACTAACCCTCTAATGAGTTGTTTCGAGTTTGGTGTGGAGGAAGTTTTCAAGGATCAAGAGAGGAGTATGATGCAATATGATCAAGGAGAGTGAAAGCTCTAAGCTTGGGGATGCCCCGGTGGTTCACCCCTGCATATATTAAGAAGACTCAAGCGTCTAAGCTTGGGGATGCCCAAGGCATCCCCTTCTTCATCGACAACATTATCGGGTTCCTCCCCTGAAACTATATTTTTATTCGGCCACATCTTATGTACTTTGCTTGGAGCGTCGGTTTGTTTTTGTTTTTGTTTTGTTTGAATAAAATGGATCCTAGCATTCACTTTATGGGAGAGAGACACGCTCCGCTGTTGCATATGGACAAATATGTCCTTAGGTTCTACTCATAGTATTCATGGCGAAGTTTCTCCTTCGTTAAATTGTTATATGGTTGGAATTGGAAAATGCTACATGTAGTAACTCTAAAATGTCTTGGATAATTTGATACTTGGCAATTGTTGTGCTCATGTTTAAGCTCTTGCATCATATACTTTGCACCCATTAATGAAGAAATACTTAGAGCTTGCTAATTTGGTTTGCATATTTGGTTTCTCTAGAGTCTAGATAACATCTAGTATTGAGTTTTGAACAACAAGGAAGACGGTATGGAGTCTTATAATGTTTACCATATGTCTTTTATGTGAGTTTTTCTGTACCGTTCATCCTTGTGTTTGTTTCAAATAGCCTTGCTAGCCTAAACCTTGTATCGAGAGGGAATACTTCTCATGCATCCAAAATACTTGAGCCAACCACTATGCCATTTGTGTCCACCATACCTACCTACTACATGGTATTTACCCGCCATTCCAAAGTAAATTGCTTGAGTGCTACCTTTAAAATTCCATCATTCACCTTTGCAATATATAGCTCATGGGACAAATAGCTTAAAAACTATTGTAGTATTGAATATGTACTTATGCACTTTATCTCTTATTAAGTTGCTTGTTGAGCGGTAACCATGTTTCTGGGGACGCCATCAACTATTCCTTGTTGGATATCATGTGAGTTGCTATGCATGTCCGTCTTGTCTGAAGCAAGAGAGATCTACCACCTTCATGGTTGGAGCATGCATGTTGTTAGAGAAGAACTTTGGGCCGCTAACTAAAGCCATGATTCATGGTGGAAGTTTCAGTTTGGACACATATCCTCAATCTCATATGAGAATAATAATTGTTGCCACATGCTTATGCATAAAAGAGGAGTCCATTATCTGTTGTCCATGTTGTCCCGGTATGGATGTCTAAGTTGAGAATAATCAAAAGCGAGAAATCCAAAATGCGAGCTTTCTCCTTAGACCTTTGTACAGGCGGCATGGAGGTACCCCATTGTGACACTTGGTCAAAACATGTGCATTGCAAAGATCCGGTAGTCCAAGTTAATTAGGACAAGGTGCGGGCACTATTAGTATACTATGCATGAGACTTGCAACTTGTAAGATATAATGTACATAACTCATATGCTTTATTACTACCGTTGACAAAATTGTTTCATGTTTTCAAAATAAAAGCTCTAGCACAAATATAGCAATCGATGCTTTCCTCTTTGAAGGACCATTCTCTTTACTTTTATGTTGAGTCATTTCACCTATCTCTCTCCACCTCAAGAAGCAAACACTTGTGTGAACCGTGCATTGATTCCTACATACTTGCATATTGTACTTGTTATATTACTCTATGTTGACTATTATCCATGAGATATACATGTTACAAGTTGAAAGCAACCAGCTGAAACTTAATCTTCCTTTGTGTTGCTTCAATACCTTTACTTTGATTTATTGCTTTATGAGTTAACTCTTATGCAAGACTTATTAATACTTGTCTTGAAGTACTATTCATGAAAAGTCTTTGCTTTATGATTCACTTGTTTACTCATGTCATCACCATTGTTTTGATCGCTGCATCCACTACATATGTTAACAAATAGTATGATCAAGGTTATGATGGCATATCACTTCAGAAATTATCTTTGTTATCGTTTTACCTGCTCGGGACGAGCAGTAACTAAGCTTGGGGATGCTTGATACGTCTCCGACGTATCGATAATTTCTTATGTTCTATGCCATATTATTGATGATACCTACATGTTTTATGCACACTTTATGTCATATTTGTGCATTTTCCGGAACTAACCTATTAACAAGATGCCGAAGTGCCGATTGCTTGTTTTCGTTGTTTTTGGTTTCGGAAATCCTAGTAACGAAATATTCTCGGAATTGGACGAAATCAAAGCCCAGGGGCCTATTTTTCCACGAAGCTTCCGGAAGTCCGAAGACGAGACGAAGAGGGGCCACGGGGTGGCCAAACCCTAGGGCGGCGCGGCCCCACCCCCGGCCGCGCCGGCCTATGGTGTGGGCCCCCCGTGCCGCCTCTTGACTTGCCCTTCCGCCTACTTAAAGCCTCCGTGACGAAACCCCCGATGCCGAGAGCCACGATACGGAAAACCTTACTGAGACGCCGTCGCCGCCGATCCCATCTCGGGGGATCCAGGAGATCGCCTCCGGCACCCTGCCGAAGAGGGGAATCATCTCCCGGAGGACTCTACACCGCCATGGTCGCCTCCGGAGTGATGAGTGAGTAGTCTACCCCTGGACTATGGGTCTATAGCAGTAGCTAGATGGTTGTCTTCTCCTCATTGTGCTTCATTGTTGGATCTTGTGAGCTGCCTAACATGATCAAGATCATCTATCTGTAATTCTATATGTTGTGTTTGTCGGGATCCGATGGATAGAGAATACTATGTCATGTTAATTATCAAGTTATTATACATGTGTTGTTTATGATCTTGCATGCTCTCCGTTTCTAGTAGAGGCTCTGGCCAAGTTTTTACTTTTAACTCCAAGAGGGAGTACTTATGCTCGATAGTGGGTTCATGCCCGCATTGACACTCGGGACGAGTGACGAAAGTTCTAAGGTTGTGTTGTGCTGTTGCCACTAGGGATAAAACATTGGCGCTATGTCCGAGGATGTAGTTGTTGATTACATTACGCACCATACTTAATGCAATTGTCTGTTGCTTTGCAACTTAATACTGGAGGGGGTTCGGATGATAACTCTGAAGGTGGACTTTTTAGGCATAGATGCGGTTGGATGGCGGTCTATGTACTTTGTCGTAATGCCCAATTAAATCTCACTATACTTATCATGTCATGTATGTGCATTGTTATGCCCTCTCTATTTGTCAATTGCCCGACTGTAATTTGTTCACCCAACATGCTTTTATCTTATGGGAGAGACACCTCTAGTGAACTGTGGACCCCGGTCCATTCTTTAATACTTGAAATACAAATCTCGTCTGCAATACTTGTTTTACTTGTTTTCTCGCAAACAATCATCTTCCACACAATACGGTTAATCCTTTGTTACAGCAAGCCGGTGAGATTGACAACCTCATCTGTTTCGTTGGGGCAAAGTACTTTGGTTGTGTTGTGCGAGTTCCACGTTGGCGCCGGAATCTCCGGTGTTGCGCCGCACTACATCCCGCCGCCATCAACCTTCAACGTGCTTCTTGGCTCCTCCTGGTTCGATAAACCTTGGTTTCTTTCTGAGGGAAAACTTGCTGCTGTGCGCATCATACCTTCCTCTTGGGGTTGCCCAACGAACGTGTGAAATACACGCCATCAATTGCCACTAGAGCAGTTAACTAGTACCTGATCCGTCAGATGAACTAGCCCCAATTACCATTATCCCCGTACAATATAGATATGGATGTCAAATAAAAATAGCAACGGCCTGGAGTCGATAAAAAGAGGGGCTGCATCCAGAAATACAGTCAAGTTCTTTATCGAGTAGTACAACTTGAGCCTATGCCTAGGTGCAAGCACCTGCCCATAGGCTCGGGGGCTACTCTTATCGAGAGTATTGTTCACCCTCCCGATAAGATACAAGAAAGAGGAAAAATTGTGATGTCGATTAAAAGCAAGTTGAGCCTACACCCAAGTGCAAACACTTGGCTGTAGCCTCGGGGGCTACTCCCATCGGGAGCGCTGGTCGCGCGCCCGATAGAAAGATAACTTCGACAGCATCTACGGCAATTAAGGTTTGTAGACTCAACTCGATTCTACGACTCGAGTGGAGCCTACTCCCATCGGGAGCACATGGATTTCATCAAGTCTTCCCGTAAATATAGTTAAGTTCTTCATCGAGTAGTACAACTTGAGTCTATGCCTAAGTGCAAGCACTTGCTCATAGACTCGGGGCTACTCCCATCGGGAGCGCTGCCGCGCACCCGATAATTTCAAGAATCGTCGACATCATCTACGCTACACATGATCTACGACATGGACCTCGCCTTGTATTTCTTCGACTTCGGAGATGGTTATGCTTGGAGTTTCTACGCAAGTCTTCGACTTCCCTATAAACTCGGGGGATACTGACATGGGCATACCCTTCGGGTACCCATTATTAGTATACCTGGCTCGGCCCAATATGGAGAAGACCCAATATGGAGAAGGACCAACAAGGCAACCCGAAGAAGTAGTCGACTAGGACTCTTGTAAAATCCTAGGCTGGTTGCATATATAAAGCCAGCCAGGGTACTTGATAGAGAGGAGGCCAAGATATAGACAATAGAGAGACAACATAGCTCCGCTTACGAGTGGCACCACCGTAAACACATCTATGATCATATACTTGGATTGCTAGCAGCACATAGGGATCCTCCACCGAGGGGACCCGAAGCTGGGTACGTCGTGTGCCTAATCTCGCTCCCGGAATCTCCATCGTCGCTCTCTCCCGAAACCCTAGTCTACAATACGTAGGCATTGCCGAGGTATTCCCTCGTCAACTGTTGAATGAGTCTCTAGGATCAAGGCATGAAATGCACAATAATAGGCGTGTAGAAGTTTCAGAAAATCTGTGATTCATCTCAACTATGTTTTTGTCAAGCACCTCAATAAAGATTTGTACCTTGTAATGATGCAAGCAAGTAACCATCTTGCGTGAGCTCCTTGGGTAACCCCTAGCTGCAATGTTATCATCCATATTCGGTACCATAATGTTGCGTGCACCACAAAAGTTAGTAACAGCAAGCAATAGAGGCTCCCATCCACCATCTCTCAATTTTTGCAATGCACTTTTCACTGAGACAATCATATTCATAGCACTCACTATGTTATGATCCTTGGCTTGCAATGCATTTGACAAACCATTTGTTATACCAAGAAATCGAATCATCAAATGCAAGATAATAACAAATTCAAATGATCGCTTATCCGGATTTTTGGGATAACTATGACCAACTAAGCGATTACGACCTCTCGACAAATATGCCCATCGCATTTTATCTCTAATTTCAGGGGTACCATATGACTCAATTGGTCTCCGAATTCCGGGATCGGGAACCACATTTGCTAGATCAAAGATTTCCGGAACATTTGCCTACAACAATGAAAATAAAACAAACTATGAGGAAACAAACTAGACAAATATGTATCAAAAGTCAAGACAAATGGGGGAAATTCAACCTCTGTGCGTGCCCTCTTGCGTGCTTCTTCTTCTGCTGCCTCAGCGGCCTCCCCTTCTTCGATCCAGGCAGCCAGGTCAGCCTCATCGCTGGAGTCCATCGAAGACGGCCGCCGGAACAAGCAGCGGCGCCCAGTGCTGCAGCGCCGTGGAGCCTGGAGACTGGAGATGGAGAGGGGCGGGGGGCGAGCAGAGGACAGCCAGCCGTGGAGCCTGGAGACTGGAGAGGGGCGGCGGTCAGGGACGAGCGACGGCGCCGGCGTGCGGCGTGCTGGAGCGAGCGAGGGCGGCGCCGGGATCGAGCGACGGCGCCGGCGTGCGGCGTGCTGGAGCGAGCGAGGGAGCTGGGATCGAGAGATGGCGGCGGCGTGCGGGAGCGAGCGATGGTGGCAGCCTGCGGCGGGAGCGAGCGAGGCGACATCGTTGGGGATTAGGTCGGGCTCGGGGGCTCGGGGCGTCTCCGTTCCGTGCGTGCGGGACAGGGGAATTGGCGATGGGATTTTTTTCCCCCAAAAACTGAGCCGGGTCGGCTGCCCAGGCTCGACCCGGTGTTGGCTCCGCCAATGCGATTAGTGATTCCATTAGGAGAGTTATCCAAAGTAGCACTATTATACACTCTAGAGGTTACTTTAATATGAACTCCGAATTCACTCTCCACGGTGTGACGGTGACAATGTGCGCATCGTGTGTGTTTCCTTTATGAAGTTGTGGAGCTTGTTAACTCCGGCTTGAGGTGTGCTTTTGTAGCCCTACACAATGAATGGTGTTTGTTATCCAACAAGAGAGTGTAGCATTTATTTATTCAGTTATGTGATCAATGTTGAGAGTATCCACTAGTAAAAGTATGATCCCTAGGCCTTGTTTCTAAGCATTGAAACACCGTTTCCAACAAGTTCTGTTACATGTTTGCTTGCTGCCATCTTTATTTCAGATTGCAATTACTACTTACAATCATCCATATTACTTGCATCTTACTATCTCTTCGCCGAACTAGTGCACCTATACATCTGATAAGTGTATTAGGTGTGTTGGGAACACAAGAGACTTCTTGTATCGTAGTTGCAGGGTTGCTTGAGAGGGATATCTTTGACCTCTACCTCCCTGAGTTCGATAAACCTTGGGTGATTCACTTAAGGGAAACTTGCTGCTGTTCTACAAACCTCTGCTCTTGGAGGCCCAACACTGTCTACAGGAATAGAAGCGTGCGTAGACATCACACCTCTCCAAACGTGACGTACCTTCTTGCAAAGGAAGGGAACACAGGAATACATCTTCGTCTCCGCGTGCCTCGGTTATTTCTATACCCGAGCTTACTTTCCTTGTGATAGCCATCGAGCTTGAAGTATCTATTATATCTTGCTATCACTTGTTGTCCATATATATATTGTGCCTATATTGCTTAGCTCTAGTTGTTGTTGTTGCACTTAGTTGAGCCTAGCATATTTAGGGTTTATGCTTGTAGAATAAACATAGTTTAATTCCGCATTCTTACAAGCCAAATTCGTAAGAATTTTTAAACGCCTATTCACCACCCCCCCTCTAGGCGACATCTCGTCCTTTCAAACATAAACTTCATTGCATACGTAGGCTCACTCAAGTCGGTACACTTGCAAGAATTTAAAGTAAATTTAAGATATGAAAAATGCTTGCCATATGGATGGACTTCAACACACCGCGTGGCTAGAGGAACACGACCGAAGCCCTTGACACGGGGGTAGTTAAGTTCACATGCTTCTCATCCTAGGGCCTCGATAGCAGCAGATGCGGCATCTCCAGTCGATAGTAGAGTTGATATGCCCAACAATATAATTTGATGAAGACGTCAACAAATATGAGGCTCAATATTGTATAATATAAGTCGTTGGATAACAATTCCAATTCGAGACGTCTATTAGGTTCTATAAAAAAACTCCTTTTTCCATTCATCAATATGAAATTCTCTATTTCTGCATGTTGGTGACAGTTACATGACATCTGTATACCACATCAGAAAATTAGGGAAAATTTAATCAAGAAGGGGAAAGATAAGAGTGATTTATCTTAATTGCTATATGTTTAATCTGCACGGTACTTGAACTTTATCTCATAATCAAATTACAATGAGGAGAAATACCAATATCCCTAGAGTTTTAGATTAATTGCAATAGTAATTTTTATACGATAACCCAAGTTCATGATTCAAATATGAAATTAGAATATGACACATAGTTCCTAACAAAGAAAAGCAGCAAGAAGGTTGCAACCACAAGCTCCAGCTATCATAAGTGTAATCATACTTGAAACAAAGCAATTTAAGTGCATGTAGCATGCATAGTTTGTATCTTGACATTAAAAGTTAGGCAAGAAAAGGCACATACTACATGACTTGGCAATTCAGTTTTGCATTGAGATATTCTTGCACCTATGGAATTGGCTTAATGGTCATTACCTGAACTTTTCTCCCATCATGACAACAGAAGTCCATCATTGCCTCCTACTCTAAGAAATATATTTTTTGATTGGTCATTACCTAAATTCTACGTTGAAAAATATATAAGTTGATGTTCCAGAACTATTGAGGCTGGTTGTACAACTTTACAACACAGGGCAAACATAAGAGAGAAAAATGTATTGCTACTTAAAGGAGATGACTAATAATCATAGAAATAATTAGAAACAACCAACCTAACCTTGGGGGAAATTTATTCCACAAAATACATAATTTGCATGCACTCAACGGAGATTTGTGCTGCAGGAATTTTTTCACCAGCCTTGCAAAGAGAAAGAAATGGTAAGTACTAACTAAACCATCAGTGCTTAAGAAAATAAAAATGGATTAGTACAACTTTATGTACATCCATCTTGGTTATCTTTAGCATTTAATATTAGAACATGCAAGAGGTGGACATAGACCAACCTAATACACATGACCAAAGAAACCACAGAAAATGCCACATAAGATAGATCACACGAATTTTCCAGCCAACGTTTTTCCACTATAATCATGACCGCCTAAAGAGCTAACCTAGCAAGAAAAATTTAGGCAAAATGATAAAGTACAGACAAATTTCAATCTGAACCAACCTAACACAATCAGTGAAATGCACAAAACACAAAGCTCTAGTCTGCTTGAGTTTCACAACTGGAACTGATTAATGGCATGCATGCAATTGATGGATCATTACAGTTAGCAAATAATTTTGCACAAAGGGGAGCCATTTATCAATTCAGTAGTCATTGGCTTGGTGGTGGTGTGTGATACGTTGTAAACGTATCTATAATTTTTTATGCTCCATGTTTGTTTTACACCAATTTCTATATGTTTTGTTTACACTTTGTGGCATTTTATGCATTTTCTGGAACTAACCTATTGACAAGATGCCAAAGTGCCAGTTTTTCTGCTGTTTTTGTATTTCAGAAAAGTTGTACAGGAAATATTCTCGGAATTGGACGAAATGAAAGCCGAAGTTCCTATTTTTCCCGACCCAAAGATGGAGCCCAAAGCAGAGACGGAGGAGGGCACCGAGGCGGACACACTATACCTAGGCGCGGCCCCTCCCTGGCCACACCTAGGGGTGGTGTGGGCCCCTCGGGCGCCCACCGACCTCGCCATTCCGCCTATAAGTTGCCTCCCGATGCGAAAACCCTAAATCAACCAGCCTTCGTCCACGAAAAGTTCTGTAACTCCGCCATCGAAGACAAGTTTCGGGGGATAGAAATCTCTGTTCCGGCACCCTGCCGGGACGGGGAATTGCCCCCGGAGCCATCTCCATCAACTTCACCGCCATCTTCATCGCTGTTGCTTACTCCCATGATGAGGAGGGAGTAGTTCTCCCCCGAGGATGAGGGATTTACCGGTAGCTATGTGGTCTATCTCTCTCTCCCATGATATGATCTTTATGTGATCATGAGCTTTGTAATCTAGTTGAATAGTAGATGTTATTCTTCATCTATTATGCTACTCAAGTAGTTTTATTATGTGATCTCCGGAGACACCTTGTCCCACGGTGTGAAGGTGACAGTGTGCACACCGTGTGTGTCTCTTAGACTAAACTTTACAAAAATACCTAGAAATTGTGGTGTTTGTTAGTACTATCTTTGGATGCTCAAAGTGATAGAGCGGGGTGTCCCTAGATTTGGAACACGACTTTAAGGAGTGCTTTTGTAGCCCTACGCGGTGAATTGGTGTTCGTTATCCAACTGGAGAGTAGTTTAGAGCAACATAGTGAAGAGATAATATTTATGTATTCAATTATGATATCATTGTTGAGAGTGTTCACTAGTGAAAGTATGATCCCTGGGCCTTGTTTCTAAACATTAAACACCATTTACAACCAGTTCTGCTACATGTTTGCTTGCTATCATTTTTATTTCAGATTGCAATTACCACTCATAGTCATTTATATTACTTGTATTTCGCTATCTCTTTGCCGAATTAGTGCACCTATACACCTGACAAGTGCATTGGGTATGTTGGGGACACAAGAAACTTCATGTATCGTAATTGCAGGGTTGCTTGAGAGGGATATGTTTGACCTCTACCTTCCTGAATTCGATAAACCTTGGGTGATTCATTTAAGGGAAACTTGTTGCTGTTCTACAAACCTCTGCACTTGGAAGCCCAATACTGTCTACAAGAATAGAAGCATGCATCGACATCAAGCCCTTTTATAGCGCCGTTGTCGGGGAGGTAAGGTAAAAGGTACTCACATCCTCTGGCTACTAAGCTATCTTCTAGTACTGTTGCTGGTGTGTGAGTGCTTGAAGTTATTTCTTTAGATTCTGCAACTATATTTTTTTGTTTCTTGTTTTTATTTTCACTAGTTAGGCTTAATGGAAAATAACAAAAAAATTAGAGAGATTTATAGTATTTATCTTGAGTTAGGACATGAGGTGTTTGAAGAGGAAATTTAAAAACCTAGAAACTTTATTTGCATGGTAATAGCAATATTATTAGTATGAATTGTTTGAACACCATTATTGCTAATACTATGGAAAAGTCTAAGTTTGGAGAAGCTAGTTTTTATGATCTTTTTAGTTCCCCAGCTTTAGAGGAGAAAATTAATTATGATTACAATATGCCTCCTATATTTTATGATTATGATGATGCGAATAATAATGATAGCTATTTTGTTGAATTTTCTTCTGCTACAATTAATAAGAATGACTATACTTATATGGTGAGTAATAATTATTTTATGCATGTGGCTCATGATAAGAAAGTTTTATGTGATAGTTATATTGTTAATTTTATTCATGATGCTACTGAAAGTCATCGTGAGAGAGGGAAACATGGTTTTATGTATCTCAATAATATTAAGTTTCACCTCTTTATGTTGGAAATTTTGAACTTACACTTGTTTTGCTTTCCTATGCTTGTTGCTTTGTGCTTCCATGACTTGTTTTTTTACAAGATTATTTTTCATAGGAAGTGAGTTAGACTTAAATTTGTTTTACAGTTTCTTCTTGATGCTCTCTTTTACTTCAATTCATATTTCTTATGTGAGCATCTCCTCAAACTACTGCGCCTAGCTGAAAGACGTTAAAGAAAAGCACTCTTGGGAGATAACCCGTGTTTTATTTCTGTAAAAAAAAATTGAGTCTTGAAAGTTGTTACCTCTTCATCCTTTTTATTTCGTTTTTGTTCCAATAATAGCCTCTAATAGGAAGAAAGTAAGATTTGGGGAAGTTGCTGTCCTGAAACATATTTTGTGCTGTCACCAGAAAAATCTGTATTCCCAGCCAGAACGTCACATTGAGCTGATAATTTTTGAGCATATGCCCCAGGTTATTATCTAACTTTCGTTAGTTTTGCACTTTTCTACTTTAGCAATAGAGAATTCTCGAAAAAAATTGATCTTTACCTGCTGTTTTGTTTTGACAGATTTCTGCCACTATTTGCATTTGCCTCTTAATATTTTTATTTTTGAGTTCTTTTGAGAGAAAGAGCTTTTTGAAGAAGTTGCTGCAATAGCTATTGTTTCAATGGATGTTTTACATATGTTAGAACCGTACCAAGTGGATTTGTTATTTTGATTGCACTAATGTTGCTAATGAAAATTGTGTGAAGTTTTGTATGAAGAAAGTTTTCAATTGTAGGAAGAGAAGAATGATGTAATGAGATGAAGTATGGATAAAATCTCAAGCTTGGGGATGCCCATGTCACCCCAAGAAATATCCAAGAGGTACAAACATCAAAGCTTGGGAATACCCAAGGCATCCCCTTCTTCATCAACAAAGTATCAGGTCATCTTTCAAGACGCTACATTTTTATTGCTTCATATGCTATATGTTGTTCTTGGAGCGTCTTTATTTTGTTTTTAGTTTAGTTTTGTTTAGTTTTGTTTTCTATAGAGTGTTGTTGGATCCCAACATATTTGTTTTGGAGAATGACACACTACGTTTTAATTGCATAGAACGCTCTAGTTTTCACTCTTATTGTTTTGCGAGTGTTCTCTTTTGCTAGTACTGCGTTTAGCTCTTGTTTTCCACTCGTATTTTGTTTAGAGCTTGTTAGTTTTATTTAGTTATGTTGATTAGATCTCTTATCTTTATTTATTATTATCTATGAGAGTTGTTCCAAATAAATTGATTGATGTTGAAGACGAGTAAAATGTTTCATGCTTATAGTGCTGCAAAAAGAAGCTTGTTTAGACGATGGCATATACTTTAACATGTCATGTTGAATGTTATTTTAATCATATGCTTAGTAGGTATTGTTGTAGCATGACTTGTTTAAAATAGCTGAGAGTGCTTAATGTGCCATTGAAAGAATCATCTGTTGTTTCCATCATATAAAAGCATAATATTGTGGTATTCTCCTTTGATCCTTTATTTGGTTGACTTGGCACATGCTTACACCATGTTATGACTACAAACCAGTCACCTAAAGCCTCTATGATCATTTAGTTTTTAACTTGTAATATCACTTTATGCTTTGATTAATAATGTTTTGTCGCTATGCATGGTTATGGCCATTATTGCTCTCTTAGTTGGTCGCTCCCAGTTTTTTGCTAGCCTTCACCTATACTAAGTATGAGCTCTACTCGTGCATCCAACTACTAAAAACCCAAAGTTGTCAATTATGTCCACCATATCTACCTATATTTGGTATTTCACCGCCACTCCAACGTGAATTGCTTGTGTGCTACCTTTAAACCTTCAAAATTATTACCTACTTTGTGTTCCTGTTTTAGCTCATGAGAATGTGTTGAATGCTTTATTATCCCTTTCATGTTTATTTTGGCTTCATACCTTGACTAGCATCCATAATGTGCTAGTCTATAATATTGCAAAAGAGCATGCGCAGGTGCTCAGCCCACTAAATATAAATTGAACCAATAACCAAAATCTCCTAACACTATGTACTTGAGAAATCATGAATCTAGCTTGTTCAAACAAAGGAGAAGAGGAACTTTATTGTTCTCTCTATGGGAGCCGCTCTTGAAGCCATTAAACATTAAAGGATGATAGATCATTTGATGTCATTCGTTGACATAGACATACATACCTCTTAAAATATATTTTCAACACCTCTATTGTATTTAAAATAAAAAGTTCTAGCACATGATTAATCTTGCTTCCCTCTGTGTAGGGCCTTTCTTTTACTTTTATGTTGAGTCTTCATCTTCTGACTTTATGCACCAATTAAGAGAGC
This sequence comes from Lolium rigidum, assembly GCF_022539505.1. NCBI lineage: Eukaryota > Viridiplantae > Streptophyta > Magnoliopsida > Poales > Poaceae > Lolium > Lolium rigidum. The sequence goes on from NC_061508.1 coordinate 139,439,893, forward strand.
ATAGTTGCCATTCTGAGTATAATGTGCATAGTCCCAAAATTTATTGATTAATTCATAATTATGTTATTGCTTGTTCTCAAAATACTTGTATCTAGTCACCCTTTGAACTTTAAAGGTGTCCTGATATTTATGTTTTGCTATTCCATAAAAGACAAGCTGAATACCACTTTGCTATGTTTTTTCTATGCTAAAAAGCAAACAGTTGCTTTCAGTTCACTATTATTCATGATCTTCTGTTTGAGTTACTTCTCATATTTTAACATAGTTGCTAAGTTCTATTGTTAGAATTATATCTATCATGCCTATGTTTAGAGTACTTTGATCCCAGCTTACAATGCTTTTACAATAACTTGATCAAGATTGTGTTGGCTTCATGTCACCTCAAAAATTATTTTTGTTACCACTTACCTACCCGAGGACGAGCATGAGTTAAGCTTGGGGATGCTGATACGTTGTAAACATCTATAATTTTTGATGGTCCATGCTTGTTTTACACCAATTTTTATATAATTTGTTTACACTTTGTGTCATTTTTATGCATTTTCTGGAAATAACATATTGACAAGATGCCATAGTGCTAGTTCCTATTTTCTGCTATTTTTGTATTTCAGAAAAGTTGTACAGGAAATATTCTCGAAATTAGACGAAACGAAAGCCGAAGTTCCTATTTTTCCCGACCCGAAGACAGAGTCCAAAGCAGAGACGGAGGAGGGCACCGAGACGGCCACACCATACCTGGGCGCGGCCCCCTCCCTGGCCGAGCCTAGGGGTGGTGTGGGTCCCTTGGGCGCCCACCGACCTCGCCCTTCCGCCTATAAGTTGCCTCTCGACGCAAAAACCCTAAATCAACCAGCCTCCATCCACAAAAAATTATGTAGCTCCGCCGCCATCAAAGATAATTTTCGGGGGACAAAAGTCTCTGTTCCGGCATCCTGCCGGGACGGGTAATTGCTCCCGGAGTCATCTCCATCAACTCCATCGCCATCTTCATCGCTGTTGCTTACTCCCATGATGAGGAGGGAGTAGTTCTCCCCGAGGCTTAGGGCTTTACCGATAGCTATGTGGTCTATCTCTCTCTTCCATGATATGATCTTTATGTGATCATAAGCTTGTAATCTAGTTGAATAAGTAGATATTATTTTTCATATATTATGCTACTTAAGTGCTTTTATTATGTGATCTCCGGAGACACCTTGTCCTACGGTGTGAAGGTGATAGTGTGCACACCGTGTGTGTCTCTTAGACTAAACTTTACAGAAATATCTATAAATTGTGGTGTTTGTTAGCACTATCTTTGGATGCTCAAAGTGGCAGAGCGGGGTGTCCCTAGATTTGGAACGCGACTTTAGAGCATCTCCAATAGGCGCGGCATATATCCGCGCGCTATACCTACGTTGCAGCGCGCTGTAAACAGATACCGCGCGCGGGGGTGAAAGTTCCCTTGCGGGGCGTGCTCGGGCGGGAAAAGTGCTCCTCCGTCGGGCGCGCCATTATGCAACGCGTGGCGCGTCTCGACGATACATCGCGACATTTTATTTTAAACTAGTCTAATCCTACTCTGGTTCCCAGTCGTAGTCCGACGAGTGGCTCCTCGGAGTAGTCTCCGACACCAGCGTCGAAGTCCACTCGAAGGAGGTGGAGAGGATGATGGTGGACGTCCCTGCACCGTTTTTCTTCTCCTCCTCCTTCCTCGCCGCCTTCTCGGCCCTCGTCGCCTTCCTCGCCGCGGACTCCGCCCGACGCTTCTCGCGGCTTGTCATCGTGGTGAACAGACAGATGCCATGGGATGGCTTGAGTTGGGGCCGAATGTGCGCTAGAGGATCCGGGGGAGGGTTTTGGTAACACGAGGGTGAATTCCGGGTGGAATACGGTATCTTATTGATTAACTTGGCCTTGGCCAGAGGTTGAAGAAGCACAGTACAAGCTCTACCTCTAACTTAGGATCTGTCTATTGCACGCTCCATCGTCCCGCGCTAGGGTGTGCTCCCTCTCCTTATATAGGGGAGAGGGTGGCTTACAGGAGAAGAAACCCTAATGGCATCTTTGACTAGACAAACTACTTTACAAAGCCTCTTTGGAAACAGGTGACGCCGGTATGTCTTTAATCAGGAACGGTGACATCCTCCAGTAGCTTTTACGTCATCTTCTGCTTTGGCCTCAGAGCTTCGATTAAAGCTGATGTGCTTCACTCATCTTTGTCCTCTAGTCCTTGAGGGAATCTTTGACCCGACTGCCGACGTGCTACAGTGTAGCCTGTGCGGTACTCCGGTATCATCTTAGCGTATTCCGGTATACCCCTTCTAAGATACTGATGCGTGCAGTCGACACGTCCGTTGGGAACCCCAAGAGGAAGGTGTGATGCGTACAGTAACAAGTTTTCCCTCAGAAAGAAACCAAGGTTTATCGAACCAGGAGGAGCCAAGAAGCACGTTGAAGGTTGATGGCGGAGGAGTACAGTGCGGCGCAACACTAGGGATTTCGGCGCCAACGTGGAACCTGCACAACACAATCAAAGTACTTTGCCCCAACGTAACAGCGAGGTTGTCAATCTCACCGGCTTGCTGTAAACAAAGGATTAGATGTATAGTGTGGATGATGATGTTTGTTTGCGAAGAACGGTAAAGAACAATTGCGGTAGATTGTATTTCGAGATGTAAAGAATAGGACCGGGGTCCACAGTTCACTAGCGGTGTCTCTCCCATAAGATAGCGAGATGTTGGGTGAACAAATTACGGTTGGGCAATTGACAAATAAAGAAGGCATAACAATGCACATACATATATCATGATGAGTACTATGAGATTTAATCGGGGCATTACGACAAAGTACATAGACGGCTATCCGAGCATGCATCTATGCCTAAAAAGTCCACCTTCGGGTTATCATCCGAACCCCCTCCAGTATTAAGTTGTAAACAACGAGACAATTGCATTAAGTATGGTGCGTAATGTAATCAACACAAATATCCTTAGACAAAGCATCGATGTTTTATCCCTAGTGGCAACAACACATCCACAACCTTAGAACTTTTCGTCCCTGTCCCAGATTTAATGGAGGCATGAACCCACTATCGAGCATAAATACTCCCTCTTGGAGTCACAAGTATCAACTTGGCCAGAGCCTCTACTAGCAACGGAGAGCATGCAAGAACATAAATAACATATATGATAGATTGATAATCAACTTGACATAGTATTCAATATTCATCGGATCCCAACAAACACAACATGAAGGATTACAAATAGATGATCTTGATCATGATAGGCAGCTTACAAGATCTAACATGATAGCACAATGGGGAGAAGACGACCATCTAGCTACTGCTATGGACCCATAGTCCAGGGGTGAACTACTCACACATCGATCCGGAGGCGATCATGGCGATGAAGAGACCTCCGGGAGATGATTCCCCTCTCCGGCGAGGGTGCCGGAGGCGATCTCCTGAATCCCCCGAGATGGGATTGGCGGCGGCGGCGTCTCGGAAGGTTTTCCGTATCGTGGCTCTCGGTGCGGGGGTTTCGCGACGGAGGCTTTAAGTAGGCGGAAGGGCAGGTCAAGAGGCGCCACGGGGGCCCCACACAACAGGGCCACGCGGGCCCCTTGCTGGCCGCGCCGCCCTGTTGTGGCGGCGCCTCGTGGCCCCACTTCGTGACTCCTTCGGTCTTCTGGAAGCTTCGTGCAAAAATAGGACCCTGGGCGTTGATTTCGTCCAATTTCGAGAATATTTCCTTACTAGGATTTCTGAAACCAAAAACAGCAGAAAACAACAAGTGGCTCTTCGGCATCTCGTCAATAGGTTAGTGCCGGAAAATGCATAATAATGACATATAATGTGTATAAAACATGTGAGTATCATCATAAAAGTAGCATGGAACATAAGAAATTATAGATACGTTTGAGACGTATCAAGCATCCCTAAGCTTAGTTCCTACTCGCCCTCGAGTAGGTAAACGATAACAAAGATAATTTCTGAAGTGACATGCTATCATAATCCCGATCATACTATTGTAAAGCATATGAGATGAATGCAGCGATTCGAAGCAATGATGAAGATAATGAGTAAACAAATGAATCATATAGCAAAGACTTTTCATGAATAATACTTTCAAGACAAGCATCAATAATACTTGCATAAGAGTTACTCATAAAGCAATAAATTCGAAGTAAAAGCATTGAAGCAACATAAAGGAAGATATAAGTTTCAGCGGTTGCTTTCAACTTCAACATGTATATCTCATGGATAATTGTCAACACAAAGCAATACAACAAGTGCAATAAGTAAACATGTAAGAATCAATGCACACAGTTGATACAAGTGTTTGCTTCTAAGATAGAAAGAATAGGCAAACTGACTCAACAATAAAGTAGAAGATAGGCCCTTCGCAGAGGGAAGCATTGATTACTATATTTATGCTAGAGCTTTGCATTTTGAAAACAAGAAACAATTTTGTCAACGGTAGTAATAAAGCATGTGTGTTATGTATAAGATATCTTATAAGTTGCAAGCCTCATGCATAGTATACTAATAGTGCTCGCACCTTGTCCTAATTAGCTTGGATTAACATTGATTATCATTGCATAGCATATGTTTCAACCAAGTGTCACAAAGGGGTACCTCTATGCCGCTTGTACAAAGGTCTAAGGAGAAAGCTCGCATTGGATTTCTCGCTTTTGATTATTCTCAACTTAGACATCCATACCGGGACAACATAGACAACGAGATAATGGACTCCTCTTTAATGCATAAGCATTCAACAACGATTAATATTCTCATAAGAGATTGAGGATTAATTGTCCAAACTGAAACTTCCACCATGAATCATGGCTTTAGTTAGCGGCCCAATGTTCTTCTCTAACAGTATGCATACTCAAACCATTTGATTGTGAGAACCGCCCTTACTTCAGACAAGACGAACATGCATAGGAACTCACATGATATTCAACAAAGGTAAAAGAGTTGATGGCGTCCCCAGAAACATGGTTACCGCTCAACAAGCAACTTATTAAGAAATAAGACACATAAGTACATATTCTTCACCACGATAGTTTTTAAGCTATTTGTCCCATGAGCTATATATTGCCAAGGCAAAGAATAGAATTTTAAAGGTAGCACTCAAGTAATTTACTTTGGAATGGCGGAGAAATACCATGTAGTAGGTAGGTATGGTGGACACAAATGGCATAGTATTTGGCTCAAGGATTTGGATGCACGAGAAGAATTCCTCTCAATACAAGGCTAAGCTAGCAAGGTTGTTTGAAGTAAACTCAAGTATAAAAGGTGCAGCAAAGCTCACATATGAACATATTGTAACTTTTATAAGACTTTACATTGTCTCCTTGTTGTTCAAACACCTCAACCAGAAAATATCTAGACTCTAGAGATCAATCATGCAAACCAAATTTTAACAAGCTCTATGTAGTTATTCATTAATGAGTACAAGGTACATGATGCAAGAGCTTAAACAAGATCTATACGAGCACAACAATTGCCAAGTATCACATTATTCAAGACATTAAACCATTTACCACATGCGGCATTTTCCGTTTCCAACCATATAACAATGAATGAAGTAGTTCAAATTTCGCAATGAACATTAAAGATGAAGCTAAGAACACATGTGTTCATACGAAACAGCGGAGCGTGTCTCTCTCCCAAACAAAGAATGTTAGGATCCAATTTTATTCAAACAAAAACAAAAATAAAAACAAACAGACGCTCCAAGTAAAGCACATAAGATGTGACGGAATAAAAATATAGTTTCACTAGAGGAACCTGATAAGTTGTCGATGAAGAAGGGATGCCTTGGGCATCCCCAAGCTTAGACGCTTGAGTCTTCTTAAAATATGCAGGGATGAACCACGGGGGCATCCCCAAGCTTTGACTTTTCACTCTTCTTGATCATATTGTATCATCCTCCTCTCTTGACCCTTGAAAACTTCCTCCACACCAAACTCGAAACAAACTCATTAGAGGGTCAGTGCATAATTCATATATTCAGAGGTGACATAATCATTCGTAACACTTCTGGACATTGCACAAAGCTACTGAAAGTTAATGTACCAAAGAAATCCATCAAACATAGCAAAACAGGCAATGCGAAATAAAAGGCAGAATCTGTCAAAACAGAACAGTTCGTAAAGACGAATTTTAAAGTGGCACCAGACTTGCTCAGATGAAAATGCCCAAATTGAATGAAAGTTGCGTACATATCTGAGGATCACGCACGTAAATTGGCAGATTTTTTGATTTTTCTACAGGGACTACTGCCCAAATTCGTGACAGCAAGAAATCTGTTCCTGCGTAGTAATCCAAATCTAGTATTGGCTTTACTATCAAAGACTTTACTTGGAACAACAATGCAATAAAATAAAGATAAGAAGAGGTTGCTACAGTAGTAAACAACTTCCAAGACTCAAATATAAAATAAAGTGCAGAAGTAAAATAATGGGTTGTCTCCCATAAGCGCTTTTCTTTAACGCCTTTCAGCTAGGCGCAGAAAGTGTGTATCAAGTATTGTCGAGAGATGAAGCATCAACATAGGTGTTGGGAGTTTTATCAACTATGAATTTTATCTTATCTATGTGAGTTTCAGAAGCTCCCTTTTCATTATTGTTAGGTTTGCTATCCTCGTCAAACAAATTTTCAGGTACAAGCCAACCATAGTTATTCTCTAGAGCGTCATTCATTCCCAGGAGCTTACAAGGTATTGTTGTCTTAATATCCCCACCATCATTAATATTATTAGTGTACCTTACTCTCTCCATGTCCATCTTTTCAAGGATACTAACAAAATTGGTATAAGAGCCAAGCATCTTATATTTAATAAAGACCTTTCTAGCCTCTCTTGCTACACCACCAAATTCTTTAAGTAAGGGTTTCTAAAACAAAATCTTTCTTTTCCCCTTCCTCCATATCACCGAGTGTGAGAAACATGTGTTGGATTATAGGATTAAGATTAACAAATTTAGTTTCCAACATGCGAACTAAAGAAGCAGCAGCAATTTCATAAGTAGGAGCAAGTTCTACCAAGTGTCTATCTTCAAAATCTTCAGCGGTACTAACATGAGTGAAAAAATCTTCTATATTATCTCTCCTAATTATAGACCCTCGTCCTACCGGTATGTCTTTCGAGTGAACTTAGGAGGAAACATGATGAAATAAACTAAAGGTAAATAAAGTAAATGCAAGTAACTAATTTTTTTGTGTTTTTGATATAGAGAACAAGACGAGTAAATAAAGTAAAACTAGCAACTAATTTTTTTGTGTTTTGATATAATGCAGCAAACAAAGCGATAAATAAAATAAAGTAAAGCAAGACAAAAACAAAGTAAAGAGATTGGAAGTGGAGACTCCCCTTGCGGCGTGTCTTGATCTCCCCGACAACGGCTCCGGAAAAAGTGCTTGATGCGTGCGGTCGACACGTCCGTTGGGAACCCCAAGAGGAAGGTGTGATGCGTACGGTAGCAAGTTTTCCCTCAGAAAGAAACCAAGGTTTATCGAACCAGGAGGAGCCAAGAAGCACGTTGAAGGTTGATGGCGGAGGAGTGTAGTGCGGCGCAACACCAGGGATTCCGGCGCCAACGTGGAACCTGCACAACACAATCAAAGTACTTTGCCCCGACGTAACAGCGAGGTTGTCAATCTCACCGGCTTGCTGTAAACAAAGGATTAGATGTATAGTGTGGATGATGATGTTTGTTTGCGAAGAACATTACAGAACAATTGCAGTAGATTGTATTTCAGATGTAAAGAATAGGACCGGGGTCCACAGTTCACTAGCGGTGTCTCTCCCATAAGATAGCAGATGTTGGGTGAACAAATTACAGTTGGGCAATTGACAAATAAAGAAGGCATAACAATGCACATACATATATCATGATGAGTACTATGAGATTTAATCGGGGCATTACGACAAAGTACATAGACGGCTATCCAAGCATGCATCTATGCCTAAAAAGTCCACCTTCGAGGTTATCATCCGAACCCCTCCGGTATTAAGTTGTAAACAACAAACAATTGCATTAAGTATGGTGCGTAATGTAATCAACACAAATATCCTTAGACAAAGCATCGATGTTTTATCCCTAGTGGCAACAACACATCCACAACCTTAGAACTTTACGTCACTTGTCCCGGATTTAATGGAGGCATGAACCCACTATTGAGTATAAATACTCCCTCTTGGAGTCACAAGTATCAACTTGGCCAGAGCCTCTACTAGCAACGGAGAGCATGCAAGAACATAAATAACATATATGATAGATTGATAATCAACTTGACATAGTATTCAATATTCATCGGATCCCAACAAATACAACATAAAGGATTACAAATAGATGATCTTGATCATGATAGGCAGCTCACAAGATCTAACATGATAGCACAATGGGGAGAAGACGACCATCTAGCTACTGCTATGGACCCATAGTCCAGGGGTGAACTACTCACACATCGATCCGGAGGCGATCATGGCGATGAAGAGACCTCCGGGAGATGATTTCCCTCTCCGGCAGGGTGCCGGAGGCGATCTCCTGAATCCCCCGAGATGGGATTGGCGGCGGCGTCGTCTCTGGAAGGTTTTCCGTATCGTGGCTCTCGTTACTGGGGGTTTCGCGACGGAGGCTTTAAGTAAGCGGAAGGGCAGGTCAAGAGGCGCCACGGGGGCCCCACACAACAGGGCCGCGTGGGCCCCTTGCTGGCCGCGCCGCCCTGTTGTGGCGGCGCCTCGTGGCCCCACTTCGTGACTCCTTCGGTCTTCTGGAAGCTTCGTGCAAAAATAGGACCACGGGCGTTGATTTCGTCCAATTCCGAGAATATTTCCTTACTAGGATTTACGAAACCAAAAACAGCGAGAAAACAGACAAGCGGCTCTTCGGCATCTCGTCAATAGGTTAGTGCCGGAAAATGCATAATAATGACATATAATGTGTATAAAACATGTGAGTATCATCATAAAAGTAGCATGGAACATAAGAAATTATAGATACGTTTGAGACGTATCAGATACCGGCATAGTTTCACTTATGCACGAACTTAAATTCATTATCCGGAATAACCTTTAAACCGGTACCTCAACAGTCTAAACAAGGCTAGTTTGGCATGCCTTTGGCATACCGGGGGTCATCCCCCCAACACGGCTCGCCTTTTTCTTCGCCTTCGCCGCCGCCTTCTTCTCCTCCTTCTGCGCGTAGAAGGCTTCCGTGGTGGCGACATCTTCGGGGAATTGGCGCGCCCACTCGAGGCGGAGGGCCTCGTCGCGCTCGGCGATGAGGAGGCGCTGCTCGAGCTCCCGTTGGCGGCGCTGCTGCTCGCGCGTGATGGCCGGCGATGGTGGCGCGAGCTACTCCGCCTGCTCCCGCGTCTAGACATCGTGAAAATTCATCGTCCGACGGGAGCGTTCGAGGCGCCAGGCGACAGTGTCGTACGTCCGCGCTGCCTCGTGCGCCATGTCGAATGTCCCGAGGAGGATCCGCTCGTCACCGGAGCGGATCTCCGCGTCGAAGCGGCCGCTCGGCCGCGCCCGAACGCCGTGGTAGCCGGAGGCGGGGCAGCGGCGCGGAGGCGGAACGTCGGCGGGAGGGAGAGTGGTGGGGAGAGAGAGAGAGGCGGAGCGATGTGTGGAATGTTCAGACGGTTGGCGTCTTCGCGCGTGTCGCGTTTATAGCGCATGCGGCATCCCACGCGGCAACTGTCCCGCGCGGAATAGCGCAAACGGGCGCGGCAAAGTTTTTAGCGCGCACGCCTTTTTTCCGTCCGCTGGAGCTTCGCGTGGGCACCCGCGCGCGCCAAACCGACAATTTTGTACCGCGCGACCATTTTAGCGCGCCTGTTGGAGATGCTCTTAAGGTGTGCTTTTGTAGCCCTACGCGGTGAATTGGTGTTCGTTATCCAACCGGTGTCGAGGGTACTCCTCGGCAATGCCCTCCGATTGGGGCTTAGGGTTGACGAAATCCTGCAAGCTGACACGAGACATCGGTTCACAGACAAGCCGGGAGAGCGATTTACCCAGGTTCGGGGCCCTCGATGAGGTAAAACCCTTACATCCTGCCTGTCTGTTCTTGATTATGAAGATATTGGGTTACAATGGGGTGCCGAATAGTTCGGGTGAGATCTCGTCGAGAGGCTAAGTGCTATGATGACCTAGCTCTAGACTTTTGGTGGCTTAGATTGCTAAGATTGATTGTGTCCCTCGGCAGCCCCTCTCCTGACCTTTATATAGGAGGCCAGGTCTCAAGAGGTCTAACCGAGTACGACTAGGTTTACAGTAGTTTTTAAATCTAATCTTCCCTTGTTCGGCTGCTTCCTTATCTTGCCCGCCAAGGAATCTTCTGGTGCGCCATCCAAGTGGCCCGCCTTGCCTCCAAGTGCCTTCATGGGCCTCCAACTAGACAATACGGTGATAGGGCAATGTCGGTTACCCGAAGGGTAATGCCCACGTCAGTAACCCCCGAGTGTCCAGCCGAACATAGTTCAGGTGGGGACTAAAGCATGTCTTCTTCTGATGTTCTTCTCCTTGATTGCCCTTGTTCATCTTGAATCAGCATCATCTTCTTTTGTCGGGTGCGCGTCAGCGCTCCCGATGGGAGTAGCCCCCGAGTCTAGGTACGGATGCTTGCAATCCGTGCGTAGACTCAAGTTGTACCACTCGAACATTTTACTCTGCCGAAGTTTTTCTGCAAGTCTTCATCGGTCATCCGATACATTTTCCGCATGCAAGGGATAATGAGTAACGTGCCCAACTTTTGTTGGTTAACTACCGATGGCAAAACAACGTTACTCTACACAGAATCAAGTCCCCGGGCATGATCCTGGAGTGCAAAAAAGTTTTGTCGGGTGCGCATCACACGCTCCCGATGGGAGTAGCCCCCCGAGTCTGAGCGCGGGTGCTTGCAACCGAGTGCAGACTCGAACTGATTAGCCAACTTTTCTTCAATCCTTTTTTTTTTCTTCGACTCCTCATTCGGTCGGGTGCGCGTCAGCGCTCCCGATGGGAGTAGCCCCCGAGTCTAAGTGCAGATGCATCACAATCTGTGCATAGACTCAAGTTCACCATCCGATACCCTTTATTCCTTCGAATGCTTCAAGCATTCTTCACGACGTCATTGATGACGTTTTACTGACATCCTGATTCTGACTGATAAGACGCGACCCGCTGGGCCTGGCCCCATTTTTAAGCAATTTCCGCTCTTCTCGCACAGTTACCGAGGCGCCTCCTCGATTCCTGCAACCATCATTTGGAAAAAGGTACACTGGTAGCAACGACACGTGCCCACGTAGCCCTCCTTCTCTTAAAATCTTCAAAGGACGAAAATCCCTAATCTTCTCCTACATTTGCCATACCATCCTCTTTGCCCTTCTTCTTCTTCTCCCTTTCGCAACTGCTGCGCCGCCACCACCGCTTTTTCGATTCTTCCCAGATCTCGCAATGGTGAAGAAGAAGAACCCCAGTGCTGCCGCCAGCTCCACGAGCGGTGGCGCCGCCACCAAATCCTCCTCTAATCTTCCGAAGAGGAGCGCTTCAGACGCTCCTCCTCCAGCTCCGGCGCCGCCAGCGCCACCAGGCTCGATAGCCAAACCCGGGGATTGGCTGGCGTCCTCCATCACGAAACGTGATGAAAAGAGGGCCCGAAGCCTCGGGTTAATCTCCGCCGATGAGGGGAACGTGATCCTCCCAAGTGCGATTTCTCGGTCCAATCCCCCTGCTAGTTTTACCGTGATGTTCCTATCGTTTTTGTACCGAGGTCTCTCACTTCCTGCCCACGAATTCCTTCTTCATCTCTTGCGAACTTACGAGATCCAACTATGGCAACTCACTCCCAACTCAATCCTTCACGTTGCTGTGTTCATCACCCTCTGTGAGGCGTTTCTGGGCATCGGACCTCATTTTGGGCTGTGGAAAAAGATCTTCTATGTAAAGAGGTACATCAGTAGCAGTGGACCTTTTGTAATCGGAGGAGTGGGGTTCGTAGCTCGTTCAGAGGTTAACTATTTCAGCTTCCTAATGAGAGAATCTGTGCAAGGATGGAGACTGAAATGGATTTATGTCAAGGATTCCTTGACAACCGAGTCCCAGCTTCCTTGCTTTGCCGACGTCCTCGAAGCCAAGCCTAAGAACTCTTGGAAGAACATTCTCTCTCCCGATGAAAGGGTAGCAGCCGACGAATTATTCGCCAAATTCCTTCGTATCAAAGAAGCCGAAGGTCAAACTATGATCGACACAGAGGTGACAGCTGTGTTCTTGAAACGTCGAGTCCAACCAATCATGACCAGAATTCGGCCGATGTGGTTATATACGGGTCCAAGAGATGAAACCAGGATAAATGTTGCTGAACTGTCGGAAAAAGAACTGCTTGATGAAGTCCGTCGCCTTACTCTCTTCAGTCAGGAAGACTCGATCCCATTGATATCTGCTTATACTCCTCTTGATGCCGATCATCCACCGTCAGAGATATTTTTCCCCTTATACACTTATTACGCTGCTTCCACTTAGTCGACATAATTACCATTCGTTCTTATTTACTCTTTTTGTTCGACAGATAGCCATAGCTTCCGAAAACTTGCAAGATTCTCCAAATGACACTTCTGAAGGAAGGGGCTCCTCAGTCCCTGTTGATTTTCATGCTGCCGAACACATAAACCCAGAGAGTGAACATGATGACCAGATAGATTCTGAAGCCGCCCGTGCCGATCCTCCTTCCCTAGCCGATGATGCTTGCGACACAGAAAGATCAGTGCATGATGATGACGTTGATCGTGATGCTTTTATTGATGCAGCTGTGGAGGAGACCAGGGCTTCACCTATGAAGAGATCGACCGGCGGCTTTGCCAACGAAGACGATCTCTTCGATATGTAAGTACCTTCTTCCCTGAAGCCGTGTTTTGTCCTTTTATTCGTCGCATTCCTTTCATAACTTTTTTTGTCAATCATTTCCTTTCGCAGTGACGAAGATTTTGTCGAGCTTCCAACTAAGAAGGCCAAATCCGGAGGTGCTCCGCCGGACGTTGCTGCTTCTGAAGCTTCGGCTCCCAAGGCAGCCCCCGTAGCTCAGGTATCGACAGCTTCCTCCCTTTCTAAGGGGAAAGATGTTCCTTCAACTGCCGCCGCCGTGACTCCTCCTTCTGTAAGTCCTTTTTGATTTCAACGCGAATTTTCCTGGTATGCTCCTTGTTTAATGATTCTTCATTAAATATCCTCTTTTCTTTAGGACCTGCGAGGTGTTATCTCCTCCCTGGAGGCCTTTGCCTCTCAGTTTATTTCTCTAGAAGCAGACAAAGTTCGACTGCAGGAGGAAGCTAAATCTTCTTCTTTGAAGTTGGACGTCGCCATTAAAAAGGCCGCCACAGCTCGCCAAGAAATCGACTCCCTGAAGGAGGAGCTGGGCAAACTGAAGGAGAAACTGAAAGAAGAAGAAGCGTCGAGGCTGGCTGCCGAGGCTCGGGCAGCTGAAAAGGATGAACTGCTTCGCCAGTCTTCCTTGGCTTTACTTGGTAATCTCTTTTGTACACCTTTGTCGATTATTGTGCTTATGGATTCGATCCTTTGTCAACGACCTTTTCCATTTCATTTTCTTGCAGAAGCTGCCAACATCCCCGCCAATGCCTTGGACAAAGTTCCAAACAACTCTCCGGCAAATGGTGTGTCGATGACTCTCGCCTCCCACCAGCTTACGCGGGAGCTTCTTGAAAAGGGAAAAGGTGCCTTGGCGCGGATGCACTCGATGATCTTCCCCAAGATCAATCAAGACAGAACTCTGGGACAGCTGATCGACGCCTTCGCGGTTGACACCAAGGAGGTTATCGAGGTACTCAAACGCAACTCGCGTACCTATGGTGCCCTCCTTGCCTTCCAACTTATGATGGGTCACGGCTTTAAGGCTGACATTGAAGAAATGTCTAAGGAGCTGCCGAAAGAACAGGATGGGCAACTTGTTGATTTAAGCATCTTCAAGATATCGGCTCTTAAGTGTGCACGCCAGCTCCTCGAGCTGGTGTCATCAAAGAAGACATCGGCCGGCCCTAGTTTATCGACTCAAACCCAAGCCATGTGATTTTTGTAGCAAACTTTACTTTGAACTAGTGTGAAACAGTGTTCTGTCGGATAACTTCTGTTTGTAATAAACTTTGTACTAGCAATGTTGCTAGCACACTCTTTGTTATGATATTTCCGCTTGTATTCTCCCGATGGGAGTACCTTCTGTCATTGAGGTGAATCGATCTGTCATGCCTTTGACGTCTTTCCTTGCAGGTGTTCCCAATGCCTGCATTTGTTGATGATTCCTCGGGTGCTCTTTCTGAAGATGATCGAGTGCAACGTATGAAGGATCGGATCACACAGTTGGAAAAAGACCTGCGCAACACCTACGCTTTGGCGGCCATTATCAAGAAGAAGGGCGAGATTGCGGCCGAAGTAGAGCGGTACGCTCTTACTGAACTGCAAAAAGCTACCGAAAGCTTGAACTGTGAGTTCCTTGGTCCTTGCACTCATTCCTCTTTTGTTCACGACGCATTGTCTAACCCTCTATTGATTCCTTTGCCAGTCATAGCTCTGAACCGTGCCGAGGAGAACAAACGGGTTCACGAACGCGTGAACGCATTAACCCAGCTGTCATCAGCCGACGAAATTTTCTGGAGGGAGCACTCGAAAGCTTCGGCTGTTGCTCAGTTCCAAGATCGGGTCGAGCAAGTCCACCACTTCTTCGACAAGTGTTACAAAGGACTAAGAGTTATATGGAAGACAATGTTTCCTTTGAATGCAGTTCCTCCCACCCTGTTGACGTTAATGTCAGAATTCAGCAATGCCAAGAAGGTCAAGAACCTGGTACGTGCCCAGGTGTTTGCGGGAGCTAGGTTTACGCTTGCCCTCGTCCTTGCACGGTATCCTCGGCGAATTTGCTTGTCTATCGCCAACGCAACTGGTGATTTGGAGACACTCGTATCCGAAGGTATTGTTGCCCGCCAATATGATTGTCGACAAGCTTGAAAAGGATTCAAAGGTACCTGAGGAAAAAGAAACTCCGCAAGGGTGATTTCAGGGATTAAGGTCTTTTTGTAAATGTATATTGTAGCTATTTCGTCTAAGTGTCAGGATTGTTGTAGCCGAGGTAGATACATGTATATGTATTTTTACCATGTTGGTGCCGTTGGCAAATTTTGAAGGAGCAAATCTTAATTGCTCGTTTAGACGTATGTGTATTCGTTGGTCAGCAAATCATTTGAGTGATCAGCTCGTGTTGCGGGTTTTGCTAAACCCGTTGTATGCGCAACTTTGCTTTCAACCGATGTATGCTTCGACAGTCACTCCCGAATATTTCGGGTGCAGTGAATCTGTCGATGAGCCCGTTGTTCTTTGATATTTCCATAAGTAAAATATCGAACGTGGGTTGTGTTTATGTGTATTTCCAAACTCTTGCTATTTTCGGCACTCGTAGAGGCATCTATAGCAAAGGGAAAGGTTGGTGTCCTTGTTTATTTTGCATCCTTTTAGCACTCGTAGAGGCTTTTTCGGAGCACGGTTGTTTGCCGCATATTACGTTACACCGTTGCTCACCAAAGGGCGTATGCAAGGTTTATGATGGTGCGGTTTAGATGCTCCGAATCACTGCAATGTTTATCAAGGGATTAAATTCTCAGTAATAAAGTAAACACGAGGCTAGAGGGCAAAAAACGAGGGGCCCTGCTGAAAGTAAAGGGAAAAACTAAACGCTAGTAAATTGCTTAAGCAATGAAAGGGTTCTTCTCATCTTCTGGCTTGGTCACCATGTTAGTGGTTGCCGAAGCGTTGTTGATTTCACCAGGAGCCTGAACGATGGTTGCTAGTGTCTTGCCGTCTCCTAAGTCTTCTGCGCCATCAGCTGCCGAAGCTTTATCTGCAGAAGTTTGTGCTGCCGAAGCTTCAAGGGCAAGGTCGACTGGCTTCTTCTTTGCTCCTCTGACGCGTTCTTCCTCTTTAGTATCGCGTGACGATGACTTCGAAGGAAGGTCAGTAATTTCCTGCCGCAGTCCAAACTTTGCAGCAATCCTCTAAAAGTCTCGGTCACAATTGTCCGAGCGTGAGAAACTTCCATAGATTGTAATGTTTGTCCCGTTGCTCCCAGGCATTTTCAGCTTGAGGTATGCGTAGTGCGGTACAACCATGAACTTGGCATAAGCTGGCCTGCCGAGTATAGCGTGATACTGCGACTCCCAGTTCACGACTTCGAACTCGATCTTTTCCTTCCTGAAGTTGTCGGATTTGCCAAAGACGACGCTCAGGTAAACTTTGCCAAGAGAGTACGCCGGTGAAGTAGGGAGAATCCCATGAAAGCGGGTGTCCGATTCTTCTAGCATTCTCATGGTGATCCCCATACTCTTGATCGTGTCGAGAAATATCAGGTTTAGTCCGCTTCCACCATCCATGAAGACTTTGCTCATCTTGAATCCCCCGACCTGCGCCTCGACTACTAAGGCCGCGTGTCCCGGTTTCGGTATGGTCATCGGGTGGTCCGCTCGGCTGAATGTAATATTCGAGACGACCACTCGATATATTCGGGGATGTTCGCCATGATGCTTTCTCGCCGAGGTTGATTTCTCGAGTGAGCTTCTTCATTTCTCTTCTTGAAACTCCTGTCCCGTGGATCATACTCATACGCCCACGTGGTGGTGGGAATGCCTCGTTGGGTTGGTGAGGTTGAGCCTGCTTGGACTCGATCTTCGTGGTGGAGGTGGTGGTGGTGGTGGTAGCGGTTGCTCTGTCTGCCTGCTCGGATGAGTTTGTGCATGTCAATGAACCGCCGACGGTCCACGAGCAAATGGCTTGACTTCGTTTTGCCGTCCTTAGAATCGGTATACGAGTGCAAGTAACCGGGAGCGTTGATCCGCTCGGCGTAGGGCGGTTCGGGAGTCCTCTCGCTGCCGTGGTTTATAATTGCCACGGTTCCCGGAGTTGTTCCGATTGCCGTCTCGTCGATCGTCTCTTCTATCATCATATCGATCGTCCCGCCGATCGGAGTATCCCCTGCAGCCACCAGGTTGTTGTCGTCATAGCTGCGGTTCTTCCTTCTCTTGTGACGATCCCTTCGACCACCCGAATCGTGCTTCGGCTGGTCGTCGTCCTCGTCGTCCACTGCGCTGTCGCGGCTTTCGCACGTTGTCCTCGCCATCAGCCCAGCTGTTGGCGGTTTCCATTAACTTGGTTATGGTTTTTGGCTTTTTGCGTCCGAGTTCTTCTATGTAGCTTTCGCGTCGGATGCCATTGCTGAAGGCGTCGATTGCTCTGTCGACAGATACATCTTCGGCAGCGTTTAGGAGTTTGGTGAATCTCCCGATGTATGCGCGCATTGATTCCTTCTGCTTTTGCTGGCAATGCCGTAACTCTTCGATCCCGACGGGCCTTTTGTACGTTGCTTGGAAATTGGCAACGAAAGCATCTACTAGGTCGTCCCATGATTTGATGGAACCCTTCGGCAGACCCCTTAACCAGGCTCGCGCTGAATCCTTTAGGTAGAGCTGCAAGCACTGCATTGCTGCTATCTGGTTCCCCTTATGCAGAATCACAGTCTGCAGATAGTCGTCTATCCAGGACCTTGGCTCCTGCTGCCCATCGTATTTGGCAGCGTCAGTAGGGGTGGGTTTGAACTTTCTGGGTGGCATCGCCTCACGAATTTTGTAGCTTAAACAATCAGCTCCCTGAGCTCGCCGTCGTTCTCCTGACTCTCATCCGAAGAATCACTGTCATGCTCCTCCCTGGTGGCGCGTCGTCGCCTTGCTTTGTCGATCCTGCTCTGAGTGATTTCGTCCCGAGAATCTCTCGCATGATGCTTGAGCCACTAGCCTGCAACGTGGCCTTTTCCTTCCGCGGAACTAGATTATCTCCCAATATCGCGAGACTTTCTAGGGCGCCTCGGTGGGCTTGAGCCATGGAACCTTCAGGGCGCTGATTGATGAGGTATGCGGCGAGGTTGGCGGTCGCTCCGCGCGACGGTTTTTGGCCGTGGCATGCCCGCGGTGTCCGTGGTCATAAAGGACTTGGTCGGGTTCGATGTTATTTCTCTAGCATCATCTTCCGATAGCCTAGATAGTCTTGATCGATGCTTGCTCGCCCCTTGAGTACTTCGAGAGGCGCTTCCTTGCGAGCCTCTTCGTCGTTCGCTGGATCGGTCTGCCGCAGATAGGCGTCTCTCGAGGGTGGTTTGTTCCTTGAATAATCGTTTCCGGTTTTTCTCCAATATAGAACGGTAAGCATTGAGGGTGCCAACCGTGGTTCCTGCTGGGAGCGGCGTGTTGTTAAGCACGGCTGCCTTGGCTGCTGCCCACTCCTCCTATGCGATGGTGTGGTCGCTGTTGTTGTTGCTGGCGCTATTCTACAAACTAGCTCGCCTGCTGGAACGGGGGGTGCGATCTCCGTCTCCCCTGTTAGCAACGTAAACTTGGTGGTGCGCCGCTCCTCGGGTGACACCTTGGACGATGATGTCGACACTGTCCTCTCCCGATGAATACTGGGCATTGCAGATGAACGGTGTGTCGCTCGATCCCAACCCGTGCCTGGTGTCGCAGTTCAAGCAGTAGTACGAGGTTAATTCCGAAGATGCGGGATTGTCGGATCCAACCGACATGGACGACGCTGAACGGGGAGTCGAGGGCGCGGGCGAACTTGTCGAGCCTGTCAGACCGGCCCGAAAGGTCGAGTGATGATGACGCGCTTGGACTCGTTGATCCGGAGATGGGCGACTCCGGCGGCCGAAGGATTCCTTCCGAGTTGACGTTGTAGTGGACGCTCCCGAAGGTCATCTCCATGTTGCCTTGCGGATCGGAGAAGGTCGAGCGAGATGAGTCGCCGTGCGGGGTGAATTCATAGGAGCCGAAGCGAATCGGGCTTCCCAATTTTGGTGATGATGGTGTTGACGAAGTTGCCGATGACATGACGGGCTCGCCGATGTCCGATCTTGTGCCGACAGGGGTTCCCACGGACGGCGCCAATTGTCGAGGGTACTCCTCGGCAATGCCCTCCGATTGGGGCTTAGGGTTGACGGAAACCCGCAAGCCGACACGAGACATCGGTTCACGGACAAGCGGGGAGAGCGATTTACCCGGGTTCGGGGCCCTCGATGAGGTAAAACCCTTACGTCCCGCTCGTCGCGTTCTTGATTATGAAGATATTGGGTTACAATAGGGTGCCGAATAATTCGGCTGAGATCTCGTCGAGAGGCTAAGTGCTATGATGACCTAGCTCTAGACTTTTGGTGGCTTAGATTGCTAAGATTGATTGTGTCCCTCGACAGCCCCTCTCCTGACCTTTATATAGGAGGCCAGGTCTCAAGAGGTCTAACCGAGTACGACTAGGTTTACAGTAATTTTTAAATCTAATCTTCCCTTGTTCGGCTGCTTCCTTATCTTGCCCGCCAAGGAATCTTCTGGTGCGCCATCCAAGTGGCCCGCCTTGCCTCCAAGTGCCTTCATGGGCCTCCAACTAGACAATACGGTGATAGGGTAATGTCGGTTACCCGAAGGGTAATGCCCACATCAACCGGAGAGTGGTTCAGAGTAGTATAGAGAAGGGATGATATTTATGTATTCAATTATGATATCATTGTTAAGAGTGTCCATTAATGCATTATGATTCCTAGACCTTGTTTCTAAACATTAAAACACCGTTTACAACAAGTTCTGCTACATGTTTGCTTGCGCCATTTTTATTTTAGCCATTTTTATTTTAGATTGTAATTACCATTCGTAATCATCCATATTACTTGTATTTCACTATTTGTTTGCCGAACTAGTGCACCTATACACCTGATAAGTGTATTGGGTGTGTTGAGGACACAAGAGACTTATTGTACCGTAATTGTATAATTGCTTGAGAGGGATATCTTTGACCTCTACCTCTTTGAATTCGATAAACCTTGGGTGATTCACTTAAGAGGAAGTTGCTGCTGTTTTACAAACCTTATTACACTAGCTGTCCGGGTATATCTAGGTATATTTTAGAAAATTTTAGAACTTTTAAATTGAGTTTTCTTTTCTTCGAAAAAAACGTGCTCAATGTCGGGCAGTGCCCTGCACTCGCTCGAAAGACCCGTTTCAGATAGAAATGCAGAAGGAGCGCAAAAGAAAAAAGATGGAAAATCAGAAGACCCTATGAAAGTTCCACTGTTGAGAAACCAGGATTTCGGCAGCGGTTTTGTGGGAATCCCGGCGGGCGGCTAGGGGGTGAGCTGAACCTAACCAATTGCTCTGCTCTGCTCCTCCGCAAAACGTCTCTCATCTCCCACCTTCCTCCTCACCTCGCACCTCTCCTGCTGCTGCTGCTCCTGTAGCTCACCAACCAGAGGACGGCCCCACCCCCGGCGGCCGCCTCTGAGCTTTCCTCCCCCGGCCGGCGGGAAAGGAGGAGAGGAAAAGAACCCCTTTTCACTATCTTCTCGCCTGTACGGATCAGCGCGGCTCGTAATGCCGGCCGGCGGCTCCGATTGGATCCACGACCACTGTGCAAGCGCACGACGCAGCGGCGGCGGCGCTCGTGTCGTAGAGGCTGGATTCGCCTCTCATAGCGTGGCCCTGTGAGTCCTCCTCCTCCTGATGGTCGCCGGCGTTGGACACCACTGTTAAGAGACGGCACAGGTGAGACCAATTCCTCTCTCTGCTGGTTTGCTGTATGGTTCTTGTTCTTGGTTTGCTAGATTTCGGGGGCTTCTTGATATCCAACTGTACGCTGGATCGATTTTGGTGAAAAGATATCATCTACCCTCGGGGGAAGGCCGGGGATTTGTACCTGTGAACCCAGATCTTGATTTTTTTCTTTGTTTATTGAAAGAACTAGCACGGACTGCGAGGGCATCATACGTAGTGTGTTGAAATTAACGGGAGAATAAATTTACAACTTCATGGATATTCACATTATACGACAGGAAATTGTATGGTTCTAGTTATAGTCGTTGAAGCTAAATAAACTACTCCCTCCGTCCAGAATAGGATGTTGCAGATTTGTCTAAATTTGGATGTATCCAGACGTGATTTAGTGTATGGATACATCCAAACTTAGAAAAAACTGCGACACCCTTTTAGGACCGAGGAAGTACCACTTGTGCGTTAAACATATTTAATCATCTTTAATTTGTGAATGAATGACTATACCAATCCCAAAACACAATGCAACGCCCATATATGTTGTTTCTATATGATGTTAAATCACTGCATAGAACTGAAGTTTTATACCGCGAGCTAGCCGACAGTCTTTATGCGATGTTTGATTAATGCGATGTTAGCATTTAGATTATCTGATGTTGGTGTTAGATCTAAAACTACAAAAAACTACAGGGTGTGCTACAAACGATAATTAGGGTCCACTTAAGCAATGGAAGATGATGTTTAAATTATCTTTCAAATGGGTTAGCAAATAAATTTTCTTATTGTATTGACATTAATAAAAAGTATTTTCATCATTAACTGGATCATGCTGCTCTCCTGCCATCGAGGTTGCTAGAGAGAGAGAGAGAGAGAGAGAGAGAGAGAGAGAGAGATTCAACACAAATATTGTCACTTATGAACTAATAGTAAGAGCTTTCATGTTACTTTGTACAGATCTTTCTTCCTCTGGTCTACTACCCCGTTACGTAATGCATAACGTTCTCCCTCTGATTCGAAATATGATACCAACAGTTATGATGATCTTATTTACGCATCATATTGACGAAGGTTTCCTATGATTTTTTTTTGGCATATTGCTCCTTTTTTTTCTGCTGCAGTGTGCTTTTAATTAGAATCATCTACCATTTGTCATCTGATTAGTTGCAACTATGATGATGCATTGGCCACTTGTTAAGATGTATCGATTGGGGACTACAAATAATTAAAAATCAGGTCCATTCGATTGGTGGCTTGATGTTTTTCCTTTTTCCTGAGAGTTGGTGATTCTTTTTTGAACACTGGGCACACCATCGATGGTCTGTTGTCTCCCATAGAAATGATAATTTAGTTTGTGAAATACCCATGGCATTAGACATGTGGTTTTAGTTAGTAATATAGATGCTCACTGAAGTACACCAATAAATCAGTTATGGTTTCTAGCCTAGCACATTTTCCATGCCATGTTCTACGCAGTTCCATCGGGACCTTTATGTCTTCACATGTAGGTCCGAGTCATACACAATGCATCTGTCAACTTTTTTGGAGTTAGCCAGATTTTTTTCCAAGTTTGTATTTCACATGGACTCCACCAATGCAAATCCAGGCAAACTGAATTGTATGATTACACACGGATGACTCTTGATCTCTGTTCAAACTCATGACATAACGCTCCTGATCTCTGGTAAAATCCTAGCCATAAATTTGTAGATCTAACGGTTAGAGTAATTGTGATGATGTGGATTAATGTAGGGTCTCAAACAGAACCCTGCATTGTGCTTTTAATATATATAATAATAGATTGCAACAATACTAACTGTCTGTAACATCTGACTGCAGGCAAGGCAAATCGATGTGTTCAGTGAGGAATCAAGTACCGTGTTGCTGTAGAAATCGCCATAAACAAGCAACTCCAGTGCTCAGTGTGGAATCTGGATGAATGAACCCTGGTAAAGCCGATGGTGGGAGCAGTGCAGCCGAGGATGCCCTTCCTATGGGTCCTCCTATTCCTCTTGTCACTGCTGCCACAGCTGTCTGCGGCGGCGGCTGCCGATTTCAGCCACTGCGGAGGCTGCGATGACAGCGATGGCAGCAGCCTCTGGAACACGGAGAACATACTGCAGTGCCAGAAGGTGAGTGACTTCCTCATCGCCACGGCCTACTTCTCCATCCCGCTGGAGCTGCTCTACTTCACCACCTGCTCCGACCTCTTCCCGCTCAAGTGGATCCTGCTGCAGTTCGGCGCCTTCATCGTTCTCTGTGGCCTCACGCACCTTGTCTCCGTCTTCACCTACGGGCCACATTCTTTCCAAGTTGTCCTTGCACTCACCGTTGGCAAGTTCCTCACCGCTCTTGTCTCTTTCGCAACGGCCATCACGCTGCTGACCCTGATCCCGCAGCTGCTGAGGGTGAAGGTGAGGGAGAACTTTTTGAGGGTCAAGGCGCGGGAGTTGGACCAGGAGGTGGGCAAGATGAAGAGGCGGGAAGAGACGGGCTGGCACGTGAGGATGCTCACACAGGAGATCCGCAGGTCGCTTGACAGGCACACCGTCCTGCACACCACCATGGTCGAGCTTGCCAAGACACTGGAGCTGCAGAACTGTGCTGTGTGGATGCCCAACGAGGGCAGGACCGAGATGATCTTGACGCATCATCTGAGAGAGAGGGAGATCACTGCATCGCACAGCGGTTCCATTCCTATCGGTGACCCGGATGTGGTTGAAATCAAGGCGACGAGGGGTGCAAAAGTTCTTGGGGAGGAGTCGGCACTTGGGATCGCGAGCAGGTGCAGTCCTGCTGAAGCAGGGGCTGCTGTTGCCGCGATACGGATGCCAATGTTAAGGGTGTCGAATTTCAAAGGAGGCACTCCAGAAATGATGGAGACAAGCTATGCTATCCTAGTTCTGGTTTTACCTGAAGATGGGGGTTCCGTTGGGTGGGGCGAGCAGGAATTGGAGATTGTTGAAGTGATCGCCGATCAAGTGGCCGTTGCGCTGTCGCATGCCGCAGTACTGGAGGAGTCTCAGCTGATGCGGGAGAAGCTTGCTCAGCAGCATAGAGACTTACTGCAGGCAAAACATGAAGCGGTGATGGCAACAGAAGCTAGGAATTCCTTTCAGAGTGCCATGTATGACGGGATGCGTAGACCGATGCACTCAGTCCTTGGGCTCGTCTCGATGATGCAGCAGGAGAGTATGAATCCCGAGCAAAGGCTTGTGATGGATGCCATTGTCAAGACGACTAGTGTCGCCTCAACATTGATGAATGATGTCATGCAGACATCGACGATGGATCGTGAGCATCTATCTTTGGTGAGGAGGCCATTCAGCCTGCATTCCTTGATCAAGGAAGCAGTCAGTGTCGTAAGATGTCTTTCCGGTTCCAAGGGAGTTGATTTCGAATTTCAAGTGGAGAACTCTCTTCCCGAAAGGGTCGTTGGTGATGAGAAGAGGGTTTTCCATATTGTCTTGCACATGGTAGGCACTCTACTACACCAGTGTGGTGCAGGCTGCCTTTCTTTATATGTGAACAGTTATAATGAGATGGAAGAAAGGCATAATCCTGATTGGATGCTGCGAAGAGCAAACTTGTCTGCTGGCTATGTATGCGTGAAGTTTGAGATTAGAATCAGAAAATACAAAGACAGCCTTTTTGGCTTATTGTCCAGTCAAGAGCCGAATGCTAACAGTTCGGAGATGGGCCTTAGCTTCAACATGTGCAAGAAGATTGTGCAGGTATGTAGAGAAACTCCTCATCATTTTTTTCGTTGGTAGGAAGCAAACTTGATTGACACCATTCTGTACAGTACTCATGGGTCTTGCTTATCTCCTACTACTGACAATAGTGGGTTATATTGGGACATGGTGTTTTGGCTCATGGGTCTAGATGCACCTATTAGGAAAATTATATTTTAAATTCACTTCAAAATGTCAAAGAATTCTGGCCGTACATCCAGACATTCTATGTTCACTCACAAAATTTGGCGGAGAAAAGACATTTTGTGTGTTCTATGTAAAAAGACAAAAAAATGTTTCATGAAAACCTATTTTGAAGCACAAAAGATTGTTTTTTAGACATGCCAGTCATTTCTTCCTGAAATTTTGTGTGCGAACATAGAATATCTAAATGTACCCCCAGATTTTTTTTCCCAGAATTTTTGAACATTTTAAAATATGATTTTTATGCAATGAGTGCATGTACACCTATGAGCCAAAGTGAATATCCGGTTACACTGCATGTTTATTCTAGATTGTATTGGTAGAGAATTACTTATTGATCCTCATGTGTTTCGTAAGTTTCTGGATTCATGTCCACCGCTTACTGTATGAGACATGGAAACATTATTAGTTGTTGGATAATATGATTGCTATGAAACGTGTTGTGACCTGCAGTTATCTTCTTTCATACAGTTATTAACCATTCAAGCTAGCATGTATAGTTACAGTTCTGTTGTTTGACGTGTATAAATATTTCAATTTGCTGATGTGAGCATTTTTGTTCTGCTGCAGATGATGAATGGTAATATTTGGTCAGTATCAGATCCAGAAGGCCTCAGAGAAACTGTCATGCTCGCTCTCCAGTTCCAGGTGCAACATGTGACTCCCATCTCTGGAGCATCCTCAGACCTCTACCGATCGTCAGCAATTCCCAATTTCAACGGACTCCACGTCCTTCTTGTGGACGGGGATGACACCAACCGAGCTGTCACCCACAAGCTCCTGGAGAAGCTCGGTTGTCGAGTGTTTTCGGTCAGTTCAGGCATCCAATGCATGACCTCCTTCGCTGGTGGCGAGTCATCATTCCAGTTGCTGATCCTCGACCTCACAATGCACACGATGGACGGGTTTGAGGTAGCCCTCGCAATCCGGAAGTTTAGGAGCAACAGCTGGCCGCCGTTGATTGTTGCCCTCGCGGCGAGCGCTGATGACAATGTCCGGGACCGATGCCAGCGATCAGGAATAAACGGTCTGCTCCAGAAACCAGTCACGCTAGCGGCTCTGGGAGACGAACTGTATAGAGTCCTTCAGCACAACTGAAAGGGCCTGAGGGTTCTCAATCTCAATAGATTGTTGTAGCTCGATTGATAGTCATATTATTATGCCAGTTTTGGTGCCATACAAATCACAAAAAACATGTGCACAAAAGGAAATGAATGTACAGGAAGATGAAGAAAAGCCTGCCTTTTTGCTGCTTGGTTCTTTTGGTGAAAGAAGGTGGGAGATTTTGAAGAGATCAAAAGGTTAGATTTTTTAGGCCTATTCATTTGTAAACGCTCTCTTAGATTATTCATCATTTATGATGTAAATCATTCAAGGCAGTATGCACATGATAGTTCAGGTTCATGAACTAGCACGCTAGAGTAGATATGGATGGGTGAATTCATTGAATGCAAAAAGTAGGCACTATTCTATTGATGCTGACTTCCTATCTTGTTGAAAGAACGAACTACAAAATCACAAATAAGCAGAGACTGTAGTGTTGATGCTGACTTCTTCAGTTTCTATCTTCTAGAAAGGAAGATAAAGAAAGTGCACTATGAATAAGTCTTAGATTTCAGTATTATGCACTGTAAGAACACCTGTCAACTCTCCAGAGCTGTCATCAGTAACCAAAGGTGAACATCCTGTAGCTAGGCATCATGGCCAAATATCCAAATTTGGTGCTGGTTCATCCATGCAATTGCGAGTGGTTGCTAGAATTATTTCCCAGTTCAGGTTCCACTATAGGATCCAAAGCAACATTCTGCTATTGTAAACTCGCAGTAATATTGTTCTTTTTCAAGGGACTACAGTGGGAGAAAACCAAGGTGATACTGTATACGACAAGTTCCTCGTTTCAATTTACACATGCATGAAATTTCTCAGTTCCTTTCTTGGTGTTGACATTTTAACCTCCTTGCCATTAAATACCATGGTACACATTTGACCATAAAATAAACCCAGCATGTAAATCCAAAGAATCGTGCCGTCATGGATTGGCATCCTTTGGCCTTAAGAGTTCCATGCACCTGGACTAGAGACAATGGTTCATCATTTTCTTTCTTTTCTTTTATTATGGTTAGAGAACACTACTGATTGGACAAAGATGCTTAGGTGAAGGTTTTGGCAAATTGGACACGCTAAACAGGATAGAAGAACCACCTACTTGCAGTTTACATGACCTTCTTTACCCAATAAAGTGTGAGACTGACTTTATGTACATGCATAGTAAAAGGGAAATCCTCACTTGCATCCAAGTGACCGTATGCTGGTGTGCTTGTTGTATAATTATTTTGTTTGTTTGGAACTTTCGTAGTCTGTATTGGGGTCCAGACCTGACCAGAGATGCTAAGGCAACTGGACAGTTGAAATAAATAGCAGTAGTTCTAACAATTGCGGTTTATCAGTGGAGGTTTATGCAACGTGGCCAAACAAACTATTCTCATCGTCCTTGGCATTATCGCGGCAGTGAAGGAAGGATGTCCTTGTGTTACTATGCCTAGTTCCAATTGGTTCAACATAAATAGTAGTAGTGGTAACAGTTTATTGATTTTGCATCGCAGTTCTTCTTGATAGCGAATTTCAATGTGTTGGTAGCAGCCACTATCAATAATCAATTGCTGGCTGTGCTGCGGCAGACACGGCATGCGATCTCCTTTGCAGCTTATTGTGTTTCTCAGAGCATGTCAGCGCCTGCTTCTGGTTCAGAATAAACTCCTGTGTCAGCAGTGAAGTGTCTGCATCACCTGTTAAAAGAGATGGAATGTCTGCGAAAGAAAAGAGTTACTAGGAAATGGGGTTTGGACCGAAGTACAACGCAGTTCAGTGCCTTGTGAGTTATAGTGTTTTTTGGGCTGGTCAGATCGTTTTGCAACCATGACTAAGTACAGTGGATGATACCTTTGTGACTCCACATTTCTTGGTAGAAATGGTTGGATTTGAGATCTGAACTTGATCAACTATATATAGTTATGAGCAATTCTCCTGCACGTGAAATTTGTCAACCGTTACTTTTAGTGCATCCAGTGGCTCAAAATGGATGGTGCCTCTTGGTACTTGCATGCCCAATGACGAGCTGTCAACTAGAGGTACCAACCTGCGAGGATAACCAGGTAATTTTACCACATCTCCATCAGATTAATTAATTTGTACTGTGATAAGCTTATTGTTTCTTGTTTCTCTTAACAATTTCCTGCAGGATGAGCATTGTAAGCATGTTGTTTACTTTTATTTTCATTCCCATTATGTATGAAAAGTATCGTTTGTCAGGTGTGTCTGATGAGATCATGCACACACTCACGGCACCATGTCATTTCCATTGGGATGTTCTTTTAGTTGCTAGCTTTTATCGATATTTTTTAGAGCCTAGCTGCATGGTGAGAGCTTGTATTATCTCGTTGTTGCGCATATAAACACCTCTCACTATCCTTGTTCTGAACTTCTGATCCTGCATTTAATCATTGTGTGTTGATGGTATTACAGGCAAGTTACCGGCTCTGCCTCTCATCATCCTGGTGCATGATGGCTCTTCCTCGTCGTTGATTGGCCCGAAGAACACCTCCCGCTACACCTCTGGCATGTCCTCGGGTAACCACGGCTGCCAATCTTCCGCCGCTCGCCGCACCCACTGGTCGACTGGTCGTAGATCTCCTGAGTGGATTCATCAATAACCAAATATGGTGCTGATTTATCCGTGCAAATGCAAGTGCCTTCTAGATTTTTTTTTGACTTCGAGCTCCATCGTAGGATTCAAAGCAACATGGCTGTTTCTGCCAAAGGTAAAACCGCATCACTTTGTACTCGTTGGTGGACAATCTGCAAGACACACGACAAGTTCCTCCTTTTTTTAATTATGTGCATGGAATTTCTTAGTTCCATCATTTGTATTGACATTTTGACCTCCTTGACATGTATTCCATGGTACACTCTTGACTAACTCGGGGTGTCATAGGTGGCCGTCCTTTTCAGCCCATAGAGTTCGATGCACAGACTGGAGACAAATGGTTAATCATTTTCCTCTTTGTAATAATTGTTGTTAGAGAATATTGCTACTACTTAGACAAAGATGCTTAGAGCATCCCCCAAAGGGCGTCCGGTAGAAGTGCTGGATTGGTCGATTGGGGCCGCTGTTGTAAGGTGTCGTGTTTGGGGATGCTAGTTTCCAGCCATGTCCCCCAAAAGCGGTTGTTGTTTTTGTTTTGCAATTTCTAGTATTTGAACACACAGCCGTAGTCCATAGGATCTGCAAACTGAGGCCACGTACCGGTAATCTTGTTATCAAGAGTCATCCAAGTTAGGATCTTGGCATCATCGGTTCCAATTTACATGGTGGCAAAGAACTGAGCAATGATGTCCACATCAAAAGCATGGGAGAAGTTCATCAAACGGATTAAGCCAAACTCTTCACAAATGGCCTTGGCTTCACCAAAGTACTCTGCATCCATGAGAGAGAGATATTGATAGAGTGCATTGGGGCAAAGTTCGAAATGCCTTAGATGCATAGCAATCTTTGAAGATCCTCCTTTGGGTGGAGTTCTAAAAGTGAGTGTTGTCAACCCGCGGACTTCTTGGTGACAAATAGGGGTTCTTGTTCCACAAGTTGACAT
>NC_061508.1:139469175-139528968 GCF_022539505.1 Lolium rigidum
TTTGTTTCAAATAACCTTGCTAGCCTAAACCTTGTATCGAGAGGGAATACTTCTCATGCATCCAAAATCCTTGAGCCAACCACTATGCCATTTGTGTCCACCATACCTACCTACTACATGGTATTTATCCGCCATTCCAAAGTAAATTGCTTGAGTGCTACCTTTAAAATTCCATCATTCACCTTTGCAATATATAGCTCATGGGACAAATAGCTTAAAAACTATTGTGGTATTGAATATGTACTTATGCACTTTATCTCTTATTAAGTTGCTTGTTGTGCGATAACCATGCTTATGGGGACGCCATCAACTATTCTTTGTTGAATATCATGTGAGTTGCTATGCATGTCCGTCTTGTCTGAAGTAAGAGAGATCTACCACCTTTATGGTTGGAGCATGCATATTGTTAGAGAAGAACTTTGGGCCGCTAACTAAAGCCATGATTCATGGTGGAAGTTTCGAGTTTTGGACATATATCCTCAATCTCATATGAGAATAATAATTGTTGCCACATGCTTATGCATTAAAGAGGAGTCCATTATCTGTTGTCCATGTTGTCCCGGTATGGATGTCTAAGTTGAGAATAATCAAAAGCGAGAAATCCAAAATGCGAGCTTTCTCCTTAGACCTTTGTACAGGCGGCATGGAGGTACTCCATTGTGACACTTGGTTAAAACATGTGCATTGCAAAGATCCGGTAGTCCAAGTTAATTAGGACAAGGTGCGGGCACTATTAGTATACTATGCATGAGGCTTGCAACTTGTAAGATATAATGTACATAACTCATATGCTTTATTACTACCGTTGACAAAATTGTTTCATGTTTTCAAAATAAAAGCTCTAGCACAAATATAGCAATCGATGCTTTCCTCTTTGAAGGACCATTCTTTTACTTTTATGTTGAGTCGGTTCACCTATTTCTCTCCACCTCAAGAAGCAAACACTTGTGTGAGCTGTGCATTGATTCTTACATACTTGCATATTGTACTTGTTATATTACTCTATGTTGACAATTATCCATGAGATATACATGTTACAAGTTGAAAGCAACCGCTGAAACTTAATCTTCCTTTGTGTTGCTTCAATACCTTTACTTTGATTTATTGCTTTATGAGTTAACTCTTATGCAAGACTTATTAATACTTGTCTTGAAGTACTATTCATGAAAAGTCTTTGCTTTATGATTCACTTGTTTACTCATGTCATTACCATTGTTTTGATCGTTGCATCCACTACATATGTTTACAAATAGTATGATCAAGGTTATGATGGCATATCACTTGAGAAATTATCTTTGTTATCGTTTTACACCGCTCGGGACGAGCAGAACTAAGCTTGGGGATGCTTGATACGTCTCCGACGTATCGATAATTTCTTATGTTCTATGCCATATTATTGATGATACCTACATGTTTTATGCACACTTTATGTCATATTCGTGCATTTTACGGAACTAACCTATTAACAAGATGTCGAAGTGCCGGTTCTGTTTTCTCGCTGTTTTTGGTTTCAGAAATCCTAGTAACGAAATATTCTCGGAATTGGACGAAACGAAGACCCGGGGCCTATTTTGCCACGAACTTTCGGAAGACCGAAGAGCATACGAAGTGGGGCCACGAGGTGGCGACACCACATGGCGGCGCGGCCAAGGGGGCCCGCGCCGCCCTATGGTGTGGGCCCCGTCGTGGCCCCCGACTCTGCCCTTCCGCCTACTTAAAGCCTCCGTCGCGAAACCCCCGATGCGAAAAACCACGATACGGAAAACCTTCGCGAGGCGCCGCCGCCGCCGATCCCATCTCGGGGATTCCGGAGATCTCCTCAGGCACCCTGCCGGAGAGGGATTCATCTCCGGAGGACTCTACACCGCCATGGTCGCCTCAGGAGTGATGAGTGAGTAGTTCACCCCTGGACTATGGGTCCATAGCAGTAGCTAGATGGTTGTCTTCTCCTCATTGTGCTTCATTGTCGGATCTTGTGAGCTGCCTAACATGATCAAGATCATCTATCTGTAATACTCTATGTTGTGTTTGTCGGGATCCGATGGATAGAGAATACCATGTTATGTTAATTATCAAGTTATTACATATGTGTTGTTTATGATCTTGCATGCTCTCCTTTACTAGTAGAGGCTCTGGCCAAGTTTTTGCTTTTAACTCCAAGAGGGAGTATTTATGCTCGATAGTGGGTTCATGCCTGCATTGACACCTGGGACGGTGACGAAAAGTTCTAAGGTTGTGTTGTCTTGTTGCCACTAGGGATAAAACATTGGCGCTATGTCCGAGGATGTAGTTGTTGATTACATTACGCACCATACTTAATGCAATTGTGCATGTTGCTTTGCAACTTAATACTGGAAGGGGTTCGGACGATAACTCTGAAGGTGGACTTTTTAGGCATAGATGCGGTTGGATGGCGGTCTATGTACTTTGTCGTAATGCCCAATTAAATCTCACTATACTTATCATGTCATGTATGTGCATTGTTATGCCCTCTCTATTTGTCAATTGCCCGCTGTAATTTGTTCACCCAACATGCTTTTATCTTATGGGAGAGACACCTCTAGTGAGCTGTGGACCCCGGTCCATTCTTTTAATACTTGAAATACAAATCTGCTTCGCAATACTTGTTTTACTTGTTTTCTCTGCAAACAATCATCTTCCACACAATTCGGTTAATCCTTTGTTACGGCAAGCCGGTGAGATTGACAACCTCAGCTGTTTCGTTGGGGCAAAGTACTTTGGTTGTGTTGTGCGGGTTCCACGTTGGCGCGGAATCTCTGGTGTTTCGCCGCACTACATCCCGCCGCCATCAACCTTCAATGTGCTTCTTGACTCCTACTGGTTCGATTAAACCTTGGTTTCTTACTGAGGGAAACTTGCCGCTGTGCGCATCACACCTTCCTCTTGGGGTTCCCAACGGACGTGTCAACTACACGCATCAATAACACATGCCCCCCTGGTTTTGGAAATGACAATTCCAAAATCACTCTGCTTTTTCTTCGTCGGGTCATGTCGTGGCAGAGCAGAACCGTCGCAGTATCCATCATCATGATGCCTTGCCTCCTCAACTTCTCCGCGTGACCTGGCAAATTTTTTTTTCTTTGGGCACCACTTCCTCGGAAACTGTTGTGGCATTGAATCTCCACTATATCGCCTCTATTTTAACCGCATCCTGCAGTTCACTTCTTCATCCCCTTCGCATTAGCACTCCAAAAGCCCTCCTCTGCCACCATGTCTTCTTCCTCCTCTGCCTCGTCGGGTCTTTCCACCCAGTCCTCCCCCTCCCGCGAGCCGACGCCGGAGTGGGACCCGGAGGAGGCCCACGAGGCCCACATTCGCCGCGCCATAGAAGACGGGGACGAGTCCAGTCACGACTTCTCCGTCTGGTCTGAGGACGACAAGTCCTCGACCGACGGGGAAAGTGACCTCCGCTTCCTTGCCGACGGGGAAACGGAGGAGGAGAGCGATGACGATCGCTTCTCCTGGGACGACTTTACCTCCTTCGAGGAGGAGGAGGAGGACGACACCTCCTCCGACGAACCGCCGGCCAAGCGCTTCTGCCCCTGGCCGGGGAACCTCAGCGACTTCGACAGCGACGACGACGCTGACGAGGAAGACAAGGACAACGAGGGCCCTGCCGGCGGCGCGGCGGCAGCGATGACGAGCCCGCCGGGAGTAGCGCCGACAGCGGCGGCGACGGCGGCGACGACGAGGGCAGCGACGGCCCATAGATAGGACCCTTAGCATAGGATCAGTAGTAGTAGATGGGGCAATGTATCCCCTGGTACTTCCTTTTGAGAGCAATCAGCTCGTTATGTAAGGAATCCCATTATCAATGAAGAATTTCGTTCAATTTGATTTTGCCAATTTCCTTTATGCTAATTTAGCCGATTTCCCCTCATACTGACTTTGCCGATTGTCAACTTAGCCAATGCTCAATGAGCCGATGGCAACGCATCGGTCCCTCACAATCTATCCTTTATCTCTTCGACTAAGGAGAGATTGTCATCTTGGTCAATGTTCAATGAGCCGATGGCAACGCATCGGTCCCTCACAATCTATCCTTCATCTCTTCGACTGATGACTTTGCGATCTGGTGGATAATTTGGAAGAGCCATGCCTTCAAGAGAGCCCTAAGACCGTTGCTGAAACGACTTGACGCTGAAGCTGATACTTCTGCAGAACAGGTGCCGCTTGCTCGCAAATCTCCTCGCGATAGTTTCCAGTGATGCTTTATAACCCTGCTCTGTTTCTTTGCAGCAACAAGATGGCCCAGAGCCTGCCAATGATGATGGATCCCCCTTTAAATTCCTCCCACCGGCTCCGGTGATCCTCTTACTGCAAGAACTCACCACCTTTGAAGAAGGTTATGATGCGGGGCCAGCCGATGACACCCCAATCGGCTTCTAAAAACAGAGTGTCTACCAGGTCAGCTGCCCCCCGAGCCTCAGTCAAGGCGAGAACAGTGGTGAGGACACACAGTTCAGACAAATGGACCCGAGCTCGAGCAAATCGCAGAGCCAGCCAGACTTGCCACCATCGGCCTCCAAGAAAAGGTCAGCCACTCTGGTCCTAGCCATTCCTACGAGTGTAGCTGAGAAGGTGGCCACTTTGGCCAAGCCGACAGTAGATACACCAGAGCCGATCACCTTTTCTTCCGTTGAAAGCCGATATTGCAGACGAAACACCAACGGCTTGATGAGCAAAAAGCTGCCTTGTACGCCAAAACTGACACCTCTGACAGCACTGCTGAACTGGCGACCTTGCGCAAAGGGTTGGAGGTCCTCG
The DNA here is from genome assembly GCF_022539505.1 of Lolium rigidum. NCBI lineage: Eukaryota > Viridiplantae > Streptophyta > Magnoliopsida > Poales > Poaceae > Lolium > Lolium rigidum. Next base: position 139,473,964 of record NC_061508.1, read on the forward strand.
GAGAGAAGGTTCGGGCAACAAAATCAGCTCATTGAATCTGAGGAAGCTCTCATTGTTCACTCCCTCGAGGAAGCAGAAGGCCTCGAAGCTGAACTGAAGACCGACTTCATCAAAATCCGCGTCCTAAACACACAGCTGGTAGATCCTGTGTAATTTGTACTAGAATCGATGGTTGTGCATCGGCTTTGTTTCTTAGCTCTAAAGTCGATGTCTGTGCATCGGCTGTACATCGTGAGAATTTTTTTACTGGCCGATTTTTCTATCGGCCCCCAATATTTCACTTCACATATATCGCACATGTTCATCTGATTAGGTGCCCCCGAGCCGAATCTGCCGGAGTAGCTGCGGATATCGGCTCGCGTAGTTAGCCAAGGCACTTGTATTTGAACGTCGGCTCCGTTAGGACCAATGTTGACTTCTTCCAGCTCATCAGCCGACGTAAACCTGTTGCCCGTTAGATCGACGTTGAACACAGGCAGAACGTATGGTGAGGATAATTTTGGCCGATTGCTGGAATCGTCCTCCATGTTGATTGAATCACTCAATGAAGGTTTTGCAATGTTCGTCCATAGATCTTTGGGGCCGATCACAAGGACCGGCCTCGCCATGTTCGTCCATAGATTTGTTCTTGCTATACGGTCAGGCCGGTGGATAAGACCAGCCTAACCCCGTCCTTCGTCACGTCGATGCGCTCGCGATCGTCCAAATTGATGCACGAGAGTGGCTCTTGGCTGTCGTCTCCCAAACGTTCATGCCGGCCCGTTGAAATCTCGGCTGAGTCATCTGCGTGGACGACCTCTACTTCATCTCCATCCCATTTGTATTAAGCATTGGTGCATCGTGGATGGAATGCAACGGTTGGCGTGGATCCAATCTCTCCCTAGCGGGACGGCATAGGTGCTCTTGCTATCGACAATAAAGAACGTCGTAGGGATGGTTTTCCTTCCTACGGTCGGATCCACGTTCAGAACACCTTGTGCGTCGGACGCTTGGCCGTTGAAATCGCTCGGTGTAACGTTGGTCTTGATCGAGATCCGAGCTAGAGCGTCCCAACCGACGTAGCATGGAGTATGGCATAATGTTGGTTGCCGCTCCGGTGTCCACCGGCATCTTGTTGACGGGCTGCCCATTGATATAACCTCGCAAGTACGGGGCCTTCGGATGTACGTAGCTTCTTTCTCGTGGCTTCTCAAAGATAGCGGCCGTGGGCCGCGGTCAAGTTGTGCCACGGGTGCTTCGTCTAATCCTGGAGCACTAAACTCCGCCGGAAGGATGAACACCATGTTTGTGCCGGCCGATGTCTCATCATCGGCTTTCTTACTGTCTGGGCGCCACTCTTTCTTTTGTGGCCGTCCTTCTTCGTCCGAGTTCGCTGAATTTTCGCGGCCGGATCGGGCCGCGCCTTCCTTAGCGTGTGCGGGTATAACCTTTCGGCTTCCTCCAAACCACGTAGTCGCTGAACCCTACGCTTTTGGGAACGGCTGAGTCCATCGGGGCACCACCTTGGCCGGTGGTACTTATCTTCTTCTTCATCATCATCGTCCTCTAGTTCCTCGAGATCTTCCACCCGAGAGGACTCGGCGTACTTGTTCGAGGCGGGAGAGGCCCTAGACGTTTGAACACGGACACGTTATGCTGCATCCTTCTTCTTCGTCTACATTACGGGCGGTTGCCGATTGTAGGCAATCGGCTCATTCCTGAATCCCAGCGGTGTCTCAAGAAGGGACAGGTCCGGTGCCTATCCACGTCGTCTTGCTCTCTTGACTTTTCCTTGGCGTGGCGCTCATATCTCTCCTCGTCGCGATCATGTCGACGATGTCTCCTGGCGTCCCTAGCCAGACGATCTCTTTCGTCATCGTTGTCGTATCGTCGGCGTTGGTCGTATTGACTCACGTATTTGTTTAGGAGGTGATCAGAGAGAGGTCGCTGATATCTCACATTCTTCACTTATCCCTCCGTGATGTACCGCTTGCCATCGTGCCGGAGCCGATCGAGTGGAACGGCTTCCTCCTTGTCCTCGTTATGAGAGCAGCTGCCCTCGTCTCTGTCTTTACCAGAGTGGTGCCCAGGTCCTACCATGTTGATGTTGAACGAGAAACTTGGCTGGCACCTCCCAGGGTAAGTGCACTCCACCATGTTAACGGCGGGGAAGGGGTGTGTATCGACTTTCATGGCGTACTGGCTGAAAATTAGACGCCCTTGTTCTACCGCCATTTGGATCGCGCGACGCCACACCCTGCAGTCGTTGGTGGCATGGGTGAACGTGTTATGCCACTTGCAGTATGGCTTCCCGTTCAGCTCCTGCGCCGTGGGGATTTTGTGGCCTTCGGGTACCTTTAGCTGCTTCTCCTTAAGTAAGAGGTCGAAAATCTGTTCAGCCTTGGTCACGTCGAAGTCAAAACCTCTTGGAGGACCTTGTGGCTTAACCCACTTGCAGGACACGGGGCTTGCCCCCCGAGTCCATTCAGCCATCTGCTACCTCTTGATCTCCCGCGAGCCTTCATCTTCATCTGCCTCGACCAGGACTACCGCACGCTTGAATTTATCCTGGTATACCTCGCGGGTGGCGTTGTTCATATAATGACGGCTTCGCACCATGTGCGCCGGTGAAGGGTAGTACGCTTGGGAGGCCACATCCTTGATCGGTGATGCGAGACCCACCACCGCCAACTCGGCTGCTTCTTTTTCGGTCACACGAGCCGAATAGCATCGGTTCCTAACGGTCTGAAGCGGCTGGATGTGATTCGATACCGTTTCTCCGCGCTTCGTCGTACTTGGGCTAGATCGGAAATGCCGGCCTCGGAAGCCTCGAGTGATACTGCATGTGGAACTGCTCTTCCAAGCTGCTTCCAAGTCCGGATTGAGTACGGTGGCAGCGATGTGTACCACCCGAAAGCCGATCTGTGAGGGATTGTGCGAAGAACCTCACACGCAGCTCATCGATGCTCGAGATCGTGCCCAGACTGTGCCAAATATCGGCTCACATGCTCGATTGAGCTGGAACCATCCGATCCACTAAACTTGGAGAATTCGGGGAGCCGATACTTGGGTGGTAGCGGGATCAACTCGTACTCGTTGGGGTACGGCTTGGAATAGCCGATTGCCCTCCTTTTCGGCACCGAGCCGAGCCGGTCTCTCAAGATTGTGCCGATCTGATCCGCGGTGCTTGGCTGCGGGAGTCGAACTCGAAGATTCGCCGGAGTGGCATACTTAGCCAGCCACGCTTGCTTTTCAAGCTCTGAGCCAACTTCAGGAGTTGAGCTCTGGAGGTTCGTCGGAGTGGCATACTTAGCTAGCCACGTCTGCTTCTCAAGATCTGTTCCCGAAGTTCCTCCTGCCATTCCAGAAGTCCCTGTAGTCGCAGTCTGGTTCGTGAGTGCCCAGTTACTGCAGTCTGGCACGTATGTGCACGTGTATCCGTGAGGGATCTCCTTAGGCCCCTCATGCAAGGACTGGTAATCACTAGGGTCACCACCGATCTTGTAGACGACGTATGCCGGTGAACTCGGCACTTACGAGTGCTGCCAACGCGAATGGCAGCGGTGGTCGGGGCTCGGAGTGGCATCTCTCCTTGGTGAGTCCCTAGAGCTGGTCCGACGGAGATGCGATGCCTCATGATTTCTGGATCACCCGAAGAGCGACACGCTCCAAAGTGTTCACCGAGGCTCTCGGAATGGCGGTGCGGCGAATGAGCTACCATGAAATTAATCTCCGACGCGAGAGACCTGGTGCGTTCTTCGACGGGGCGGACAGGTCCACTCCATCGAGCGCGCCTTCGGGTGAGAACCCTTTCCACCTGATGCCGTGTGAGCGGAGTTCTCTGGAAAGAGCCAATGAGGTCGGCTTCAAGGATAGCTTTGACCTCGTCATACTTCTTCTTGAGCTCCTCGGTCGGATCTTCGTACGTGGCCCGGAGTGCCTTCCGCCATCTCGGATGTAGATGGCGATGCGGTTGATGTCGAAGAGCTGTCCCACCGGGCGTGCCGAAATGTGTTGCGGTCGAAACCCACCGGCGAGCAGCGACGGGCAGCACGGTAGAGCCGGGAGGCTCCCGGGACTGCGGCTGGCCCTGGTCCCTCGGCGACGGCCCGCAAAGACTCGGCACGCACGTCCGATCTTTGGTGCAAGGGCGTGCCACCTGACCTATACCTGGCCAGGAAGGTGATGGATTTGCCTCGCTTAGTTTCCTGCATGGCATACACGTAAACATTAAATACGAGCCTCGATCGGCTCTCAGGTTTTCCTGTGAATCGGCTCAAGGAGCCGATCCACCCATGATTCGTACGAGGTGTACGATCACATGGTGGTCCTGCTTGATCAAAATAAAGCTAAAACGACCTACTACGATTTAGGGTTTTCACCACATAATCGGAACATCCTACGCGTGATTGAGCCTGGCGGCCACGCACGGTGATCATAAACCGACCCTAGACAAGGCCTAAAAACCAACATGAAGTTGATCCCGGAACATCCTGTCTAGGGCTAGCAAACTACACCCTACGTGCCACTTGGATCCTTCAACCCATTTGTAAGGCCTAACTATGCGAGATATTAAACTAATCCTTGAAGAACAAGGAGCAATCATAACGGATCGGATCTACTAAATAATGATCAAGCGAGGTGCCGCCCTTACACCTAAGATAGGTGTAAGGGCGGCTAGACATCTAAGGGTTGCACGGACGAAAGCATATGATACGATGAAACAATGCTAACCCTAACACATCTATGATAACCACGTTGCTCGCCATCAACAAGGCTTCAGCCACGAGCAACGCATGAACGACGAATAAACATGTACTTGCCTAGATCGCAAGATGGCAGCATGATGCTTACTCGGAAGAAACCCTCGAGACAAGGGAGTTGGCGATGCGCCTAGATTGGTTTGTGGTGAACGTGATTGTTGTTTATTTCAGAAACCCTAGATACATATTTATAGTCCGTAGACTTTCTAACGTGGGAGTAATCCCAACCGTGCACGAGCCAAATTCTATCTAACCGACACGTATCCTACTATATTTACAGATACACGGGCAAACTAGCCCAAACTTTGTATAGAAGGCCGATTCAATGTATTTCTTCCATATGTATTCTTCAAGCCCATCTTAATCGCGGCCCACCTCTGATCCGGTCAAATTCTGGTGATAACAGTTTCAGCGGGTGCTTTCAACTTATAACATGTATATCTCATGGATAATTGTCAACATAGAGTAATATAACAAGTGCAATATGCAAATATGTAGGAATCATTGCACAGTTCACACATGTGTTTGCTTCTTGAGGTGGAGAGAAATAGGTGAACTGACTCAACATAAAAGTAAAAGAAAGGTCCTTCAAAGAGGAAATCATCGATTGCTATATTTGTGCTAGAGCTTTTATTTTGAAAACAAGAAACAATTTTGTCAACGGTAGTAATAAAGCATATGTATCATGTAAATTATATCTTACAAGTTGCAAGCCTCATGCATAGTATACTAATAGTGCCCGCACCTTGTCCTAATTAGCTTGGACTACCGGGATCATCGCAATACACATGTTTTAACCAAGTGTCACAAAGGGGTACCTCCATGCCGCCTGTACAAAGGTCTAAGGAGAAAGCTCGCATTTTGGATTTCTCGCTTTTGATTATTCTCAACTTAGACATCCATACGGGACAACATGGACAACGAGATAATGGACTCCTCTTTAATGCATAAGCATGTAGCAACAATTAGTGTTCTCATATGAGATTGAGGATATATGTCCAAAACTGAAACTTCCACCATGATTCATGGCTTTAGTTAGCGGCCCAATGTTCTTCTCTAACAATATGCATGCTCTAACCATTAAAGTGGTAGATCTCCCTTACTTCGAGACAAGACGGACATGCATAGCAACTCACATGATATTCAACAAAGAGTAGTTGATGGCGTCCCCAGAAACATGGTTATCGCACAACAAGCAACTTAATAAGAGATAAAGTGCATAAGTACATATTCAATACCACAATAGTTTTTAAGCTATTTGTCCCATGAGCTATATATTGTAAAGGTGAAGGATAGCAATTTAAAGGTAGCACTCAAGAAATTTACTTTGGAATGGCGGAGAAATACCATGTAGTAGGTAGGTATGGTGGACACAAATGGCATAGTGGTTGGCTCAAGGATTTTGGATGCATGAGAAGTATTCCCTCTCGATACAAGGTTTAGGCTAGCAAGGTTATTTCAAACAAACACAAGGATGAACCGGTGCATCAAAACTCACATAAAAGACATATTGTAAACATTATAAGACTCTACACCGTCTTCCTTGTTGTTCAAAACTCAATACTAGAAATTATCTAGACTTTAGAGAGACCAAATATGCAAACCAAATTTAGCAAGCTCTAGGTGTTTCTTCATTAATGGGTGCAAAGTATATGATGCAAGAGCTTAAACATGAGCACAAAAATTGCCAAGTATCAAATTATTCAAGACATTTTAGAATTACTACATGTAGCATTTCCCGATTCCAACCATATAACAATTTAACGAAGAAGATTCAACCTTCGCCATGAATACTATGAGTAAAGCCTAACGACATATTTGTCCATATGCAACGAGCGGAGCGTGTCTCTCTCCCACACAATGAATGCTAGGATCCATTTTATTCAAACAAAACAAAAACAAAAACAAACCGATGCTCCAAGCAAAGCACATAAGATGTGACGGAATAAAAATATAGTTTCAGGGGAGGAACCTGATAATGTTGTCGATGAAGAAGGGGATGCCTTGGGTATCCCCAAGCTTAGACACTTGAGTCTTCTTAGAATATGCAGGGGTGAACCACCGGGGCATCCCCAAGCTTAGAGCTTTCACTCTTCTTGATCATAGTATATCATCCTCCTCTCTTGACCCTTGAAAACTTCCTCCACACCAAACTCGAAACAACTCATTAGAGGGTTAGTGCACAATAAAAATTAACATGTTCAGAGGTGACATAATCATTCTTAACACTTCTGGACATTGCATAAAGCTACTTGGACATTAATGGAACAAAGAAATTCATCCACCATAGCAAAAGAGGCAATGCGAAATAAAAGGCAGAATCTGTCAAAACGAACAGTCCGTAAAGATGGATTTTATCGAGGCACCAGACTTGCTCAAATGAAAATGCTCAAATTGAATGAAAGTTGCGTACATATCTGAGGATCACGCACGTAAATTGGCATATTTTTCTGAGCTACCTACAGAGAGGCAGGTCGAAATTCGTGACAGCAAAGAAATGCGATTCTTGCGCGATAATCCAAATCTAGTATGAACCTTACTATCAAAGACTTTACTTGGCACAACAATGCAATAAAACTAAGATAAGGAGAGGTTGCTACAGTAGTAACAACTTCCAAGACTCAAATATAAAACAAAATACTGTAGCAAAATAAACACATGGGTTATCTCCCAAGAAGTTCTTTCTTTATAGCCATTAAGATGGGCTCAATGAGTTTTAATGATGCACTCGCAAGAAATAGTAGTTGAAGCAAAAGAGAGCATCAAGAGACAAATTCAAAACAAATTTAAGTCTAACATGCTTCCTATGCATAGGAGTTTGGTAAATAAACAAGTTCATGAAGAAAAAAGTAACAAGCATAGGAAGATAGAACAAGTGTAGCTTCAAAAATTTCAGCACATAGAGAGGTGTTTTAGTAACATGAAAATTTCTACAACCATATTTTCCTCTCTCATAATAATATCCAGTAGTATCATGAGCAAACTCAACAATATAACTATCAAATGAAACATTCTTATCATGAGTCTCATGCATAAAATTATTACTCTCCACATAAGCATAATCAATTTCATTAGTTGTAGTGGGAGCAAATTCAACAAAGTGGCTATCATCAAATATAGGAGGCATATTGTAATCATAATCAAATTTATCCTCCATAACAGGCGGTACTAAAAGACTACTATCATTATAATCATCATAAATAGGAGGCAAAGTATCATCAAAGTAAATTTTCTCCTCAATGCTTGGGGGACTAAAAAGATCATGCTCATCAGAACCAGCTTCCCCAAGCTTAGAACTTTCTATATCATTAGCAACAATGGTATTCAAAGTGTTCATACTAATATGTTCCATGGGTTTTTTAATTTTCGCATCAAACCATCCATGTCTTAAATCAGGAAATAGAATAAGAAGCTCATTGTTGTCCATTATCCCAAACTAGTGTAAACAAGAAACAAAAAGATGCAATTGCAGGATCTAAAGGAAATAGCTTCGAACACACACACAACGGCAACAGAAAAGTACTTTTACCTGGGACCGAAGTATGAGTGCCTTTTACCTTTCCTCCCCGGCAACGGCGCCAGAAAAGTGGCTAGTTGCCGGAACCGGTGTGTGAGTGCCGTTTACCTTTCCTCCCCGGCAACGGCGCCAGAAAAGTGCTTGATGTCTATGGGTGCTTCTATTCTTGTAGACAGTGTTGGGCCTCCAAGAGCAGAGGTTTGTAGAACAGCAGCAAGTTTCCCTTAAGTGGATCACCCAAGGTTTATCGAACTCAGGGAGGAAGAGGTCAAAGATATCCCTCTCATGCAACCCTGCAACCACAAAGCAAGAAGTCTCTTGTGTCCCCAACACACCTAATAGGTGCACTAGTTCGGCGAAGAGATAGTGAAATACAGGTGGTATGAATATATATGAGCGAGTAGTAACGGCGCCGGAAAAGTGTTTGCTCGGCGTGTGGTTGATGGTGGTAATATTGCAGGAAGTATAGATGCGATAAAACGGTAAACAAGCGACGGTAGCGATATTTAGGAACAAGGCCTAGGGATCATACTTTCACTAGTGGACACTCTCAACTTTGATCACATAACAGAATAAATAAATAGATGCTAGACTCTACACTCTCTTGTTGGATGATGAACACCACTAAGCGTGTAGGATTACACGAACCCTCAATGCCGGAGTTAACAAGCTCCACAATATTCGATATTCATGTTTAAATAACCTTAGAGTGCATGACAGATCAACATAACCAAACCAAGTACTAACATAGCATGCACACTTGTCACCTTCACACTACGAAAGGAGGAATAGATCACATCAATACTATCATAGCAATAGTTAACTTCATAATCTACAAGAGATCACAATCATAGCCTACGCCAAGTACTACACGATGCACACACTGTCACCATTACACCGTGCAGGAGGAATAAACTACTTTAATAACATCACTAGAGTAGCACACAGATAAATTGTGATATAAATAAGCACTTCACTATGCTCTTCATAACAGTGAATAAGTATTCTGTGAAATATAGCCTAAGAGACCCACACGGTGCACACACTGTCACCTTTACACACGTGGGACAAGGAGTCTCCCGGAGATCACATAAGTAAAACCCACTTGACTAGCATAATGACATCTAGATTACAAGCATCATCATATGAATCTCAATCATGTAAGGCAGCTCATGAGATTATTGTATTGAAGTACATAGGAGAGAGATTAACCACATAGCTACCGGTACAGCCCCGAGCCTCGATGGAGAACTACTCCCTCCTCATGGGAGACGAGCAGCGTTGATGGAGATGGCGGTGGTGTCGATGGAGGAGCCTTCGGGGGCACTTCCCCGTCCGGCGGCGTGCCGGAACGGAGACTCCTGTCCCCCGGATCTTGGCTTCGCGATGGCGGCGGCTCTGGAAGGTTTTCTCTGGTTTCGTCGAACGTGTCGAGGTTTTTAGGTCAGGGACCTTTATATAGGCAAAGAGGCGGAGTCGGAGGGTCGACGAGGCGACGACACACTAGGGGGGCGCCCCCTAGGGCCGCGCCGGCCTGTCATCTGGAGGCCCAGTGGCCCCCCTCTGGCCTCTCTCGGGTGTTCTGGAAGCTTCGCGTGATCCTAAGATGCTGGGCGTTGATTTCGTCCGATTCCGAGAATATTTCCTTACTAGGATTTCTGAAACCAAAAACAGCAGAAAACGGCAACTGGCCCTTCGGCATCTCGTCAATAGGTTAGTTCCGGAAAACGCATAAATATGACATAAAGTATGCATAAAACATGTAGATATCATCAATAATGTGGCATGGAACATAAGAAATTATTGATACGTCGGAGACGTATCAGACAACCGTAGAGATGGCTTCTCCCCAAAAGTTGTGGGGTGAGTTGAATTCACTCAACATGGTTCTTGCCATCTCAATGATAGTTCGGTTCTTCCTTTCAACGACACCATTTTGTTGAGGGGTGTATGACGCCGAAAATTCATGCTTGATGCCCTCATCATCAACAAACTCTTGCATGGTGTAGTTCTTGAACTCGGTGCCATTGTCGGTCCTAATCGCCTTGATCTCGGATTCATACATACGTTGAGCTTTCTTGGCGAAGGTGATGAACTCTCTATGGGTCTCATCCTTAGACTTAAGGAGAAAGACCCAAGAGTATCTTGAGTAATCATCAACAATGACAAGTCCATACTTGCTCCCACCAAGAGTATCATAATGTGATGGCCCAAAGAGATCCAAATGAAGGAGCTCCAAAGGCCTAGATGTGGTTACGATACTCTTGATAGGATGTTTCTTCTTGAGTTGCTTTCCGGCTAGACATGCACTACAAACACGATCTTTCTCAAAAGAAATGCCGGTTAGTCCCACAATGTGCTCACCCTTTAGGAGTTGTTTGAGATTTCTCATGTTAACATGACCAAGGCGGCGATGCCACAACCAACCTTCGTCATGTTTGGCCGCCATTAGACATGTTGAGGGAGAAGGGCTCTCTTTCGGGAGGTCAACTACATAAAGGTTGTTCTCCACATATCCAACAAGGACCAATTTGAGATTGTCACTCCTAAAGACTTTCACACAATAATTAGTAAAATATGAATTGTAACCGGCATCCGCAAGGTGATATATAGAAAGCAAATTATAGCCAAGGGATTCAACAAGCATGACCGTCTCAAGGCACAAGTCCTTAGAGATGGCCACCTTGCCATACCCAAGTACCTTTCCCTTTGAATTGTCACCAAAGGTGATGCTTGACTTCTTGTTTATATCTTCAATGAATTGGTCAATCACACCTCTTCCTCCGGTCATATGATTGGTGCATCCACTATCAAACACCCATTTTGGACCACCGGAGGAATACCCCTACAAGATCAAGTAGAGGATTTAGGAACCCATTGATTAATGGGTTCCTTTGCAATGGCAACAGTATCTTTTGGTACCCAAATTGAGTACCCTCTATAAGCATAGCCACTACGAGGGCCAACATAGTTAGCATAAACATCACCATAATAATCAACAAATAAAGCATAGTGATTGTTTGGCCCCGTGCGGTCACCACTAGTGGCTTTGCCCTTTGAGGCTTTGCCATCATTAGTGACATTCTTGTTCTTTTCTTGAGCGGGCTTCTCCTTCTTGTAGTTCTTCTTCTTGTGGGACTTGGGAACATATCCAAGTCCAAACTTTCGATTGTTTGACCTTTGCTTACTCAAAAGGTCATCCAATCCCATCTTATTCTTGGCGCTGGTGAACTTTGCAAGTTCCTTTGTTAACCTAACATTTTCCTCAAGAATAGTTGCTTGATCACAAGAAGATTCATTAGGATGATAGTCGAGACCATATTTGGTCACCAAAGATTCAAGATATGCAATGGTCTCGACATGCAAAGATAGTTCCTCTTGTAAATGAACATGTTCCTCAACAAGCTTAGCATGCTCACTAGTAAAGGTGGTGGAGGAACTAGCAACCTTTTCAACAACAATGGGATCCTTCATTGATCCAAAGAGCTTTCTTGTAGGTTTCTTGAAGTATGTCATGGTTCTCTCCAAGTTTCTTGAGCTCATCCTTGACAAGCTTGTTAGCCCTTTCAAGGTGGTCAAGATCCCTTGTGAGAGAAGCATGAGCAACTTCAAGCTCCTTCTTTGAAGCATCAAGCTCTTGGGCCAATAATTGAGCCCTTTCAATAGTTTCTAGGTCCTTAACTTTATCAAGTTCATAAGTTTCAATTTGTTGCTTAAGGCCTTGAGATATGCACCTTTCGGTTTTTAGCTCTTGTCTTAGGAGATCGAATCTCCGTTCTTTTTCATTCAAATGATATTCTAATTCCTCAATGGACTCATCCTTTTCTTTGAGGGAGTTCATCAAGAAATCAAACTTGACAAGAGCATTACCACGAAGGGTGCATCTTACTTTGTAAAGTTCCTTAAGCATAGCTAACTCTTCTTGATTTTCAGTTTCATCATCAAGAACACTAGATAGGGAAGGTGGAGACTCCATTACCTTGGTCTCTCTTGCCATTAGACAAGAGCCAACGATTGTAGAGGAGGGAGAGTCATCGGAGTCATCATCTTGAGTTGCTCTTGCCATGAAGGAATAACCAACATCATTCTCCGTGGAGTAATCCTTGGAGTAGTCATATGTGAAGAGTGACCCGAGCTTGGAGAAAGCAAAACCGGCCACTCCGGCCTCCTTCTCCTCATCTTCCTCTTCTTCATCGGACAAGTACTCGGCCCCAACAAAGGATCTTCCCTTGTTCTTCTTGTATCGATCATTGATTGGGTTTGGCTTCAATCTTGGCTTGACCCCTTTGATGAACTTTGGCTTGTCTACCTTTTTCTCATAAGGGCACTCATTTGCAAAGTGGCTATCTTCATCACAGTAGTAGTAGGTTCTCTTCTTCTTCTTCTCATTGAGGAGCATTGGAAACTTTGCCTTGTACTTCTTGGCAAACAAAGCAAAGTCGGTAGCAATGTCACTAGTTGAAGTCATCTCTTCATCTTCTTCAATTTCATAGACTTCCTCTCTTCGATAGTCAGCTCTAGCTTTGAGGGCAAGGTTGTGTGAGGCTTCATGGTTGTGTGAGGCTTCATCAATACGGTTCATTGCCATGACCCTTTTTCCTGACTTGGCCATATTTTCATTGGCCGCCACATAGGAGACAAGATCATCGGAGTTCAGATCGGTACTCTTGGTAATGATTTGCAAGTTGAGTGCAAGGTTGGTGTCTTCTTGCTTGACTGCGATCATGGCAATGACCTTAGACTTTATGAATGCTTCATTCATCTCAAAGCCGTCATTGTACTTCTCAACTCCAAGACCCTTGACCTTCACTATAAGAGCACCAAGTCTTGCATAGGCATCGGCCACGGATTCTCCTTCTCTAATCATGAACATAGTAGCCTCTTGCTTTGCGGACTCGTAAAGATCTGATTGGATCAAATCGGTTCCCTCTTGGAGTACTACGATTCGATCCCACAACTCTTTAGCGGAGTCAATATCATTGACTTGATCAAGGAGCTTGCGGTTGATGCCACTCCTAATCTTGTCACGTGCGGAGGCATTGAGTTGACGGTTGTAGAACTCGGTGGAGGTCAACCGAGCGGGATCTTGTGGCTTCCGGTATCCATCAACAATGATCTCCCATAGCTCCACACTGCAGCTGCGAATATGAGACTCCATAGAAGATTTCCAAAAAGGAAAGTGAGTTCCATCAAAATGGGGAACATTCCCACTATGATTTATATGAGGCATGGGTGAAGTGTTTTTGGGATAGTCATGATTGACTTGGTGGAAACCTTTCGGAGGAACCGAAGCCCCACTAGAGGTCCCACTAGAGGTCAAGTTCTTAAGCATGGCAGTCATCTGTGCCATTTGGCTTTGTACTTCATCCTCCTTTTTCTTTTTCTCGGCATCATATGCCAAGAATCTGGATTTCATTTCTTTAACCGAAAGGTTAGAGTCATCATCCATACCCTCGAATAGTTAATCCATCTCACTCTTAAGGCTCTGAAGCCCTTAATAAGAGTCCATGCTCTGATACCAATTGAAAGTTCAGAGATGGTAAACCTAGAGGGGGTGAATAGGTTTCTACAGATTTTAATTCTTTCTTTGCAATATTAGGCTTTGCGGAATATAAAGATGAACCTAATGCAAACTAGGTGAAACAACCTATATGAGGATACAAGTAACTCAAGCACGAAGGCTCTCACAGGCAGTTATATCACAAGTAAGGAGTTCGGTTAGAGATAACCGATAGCACACGGAGACGAGGTTGTATTCCCGTGTTCCCTTCCTTTGCAAGAAGGTACATCACGATTGGAGGGGTGGAGGTCCCACGAAGGATTCCCCACGCCACGAAGGCTCACCCTATTCTCCGGAGCCTATCCCACAAAGGAATAGCTCTCTCACTTGTGGTAGACTTTGAGGTAGCCTCCAAACCTTCACAATCTTGTCAGGAGCAAATCCATAGCCCGGATGCTTCCGGACCACTCTTACCCACCTAGGGTTTTCAAGGAACCCTAGAGAGCAAGCTTCTTGATGAATACAAGGGGGAATGAGATTTGGCTTGGTAGAACAGTAGATCGGGTCCTCCTCTATCGTTTCCCCGGAGGGATTTGAGTTTGCGTGGAGGAGGAGGGAGATCTGAGGCTTTTGTGTTTCTAACAATGGAGTATGAGAGAGAGAGCTCAAGAACAGCTTGTAGTGTAGTGCCTACCCCTTCAGAGGTAGGAGAAGGGATATTTATAGTGTCTCTTGAATTCTAGCCGTTGCTCACTTGACACGTCAGCAGATTCTCCGAGAAACCCGGTCAACCGGATCTGGCACAGGCCGGCGCCGAGGCCGGTCAGACCGGGCCAAGGACCGGGCCATCCGGTCCAGACCGGATCTGGGACCGGATCCTGACCGGGCGGGCTTCTGAGGAGAACTGGACTTCGCCCGGCTGGCTCAAGCGCGAAGGCCGGTTGGACGCCGGGGCGCCCCGTCCGGAACCCGGTCCGACCGGGCCAGGGACCGGATCGGCCGGTCCAAACCGGGCTGGCGACCGGACACTGACCGGGCGCGCGCCCCACCCTTACTGGACTCTGCCCGGTTGGCTCAAGCGCTGGGGCCGGTCGGCGCCGGGATGGCCAGTGCCAGGGCCGGTCTGACCGTGCCAGGGACCGGCCAAACTCTGAAAATCCTTTGTTGATTTTTCATCGAAGTGGGGGGTCTCCCATTGCCTTCTTGTTCCATTGATACACCATTATACCTATTTGGCTAATACCTGAGAATCATCTTGTAGACATGTATTAGTCCAAATACTCTAGCACGGTGTCATATTTACCAAAATAATGGATAAGGGTAAAATACCCTTACACTTTCACATCACCCCTGTTACTACTGCTTTTCCAGGTGCAGCTGAATTGACAACTCCGCTGTTAAGGCTTATAAGTATTCTTTACCTCCCATTGTGTCGAATCAATAAATTTGGGTTTTACTTCCCTCGAAGACTGTTGCGATCCCCTATACTTGTGGGTCATCAGGTCTCCACACCTTTCAAGGTTTGATAGTAGACAAGAAGACTACTTTATCTACATATCATAAAATCATGAAGTTAGCTTTTCTTCATGAAATTTACGAGCAACTCTTTTCCTCTTTGTACTCTCTTTTATTATTTATTTTTCTTCTTGTTTCTTTCTTATTTTTTTACTTTTATTTCTCTTTCACATGAAGGAACCAATGATCATAATATGTTTTGTAAATAATTTTCTTATATTCTATCAAGGCTTACTGGTGTGGAGGACCATAAAATCATTATCATGATGCAAGTATAATTATGCTCATCCCAATTCATACATATAATGTAATAATCATAATTCAATTGCACTTCAGATAAAATAACGGCTCAAAGTTCATTGGATAAAAAATCTTCACTCTTCAAGGGAAATTAAACAAGCACTAATGCAATCCTTCACTCTCGAATTTCGAACTAAATGCATGTTAAAAAGTAAATATGCAAACTAAAGGAGATAGATTACAAAACGTTATAGATCTCCCCAAGGTTGAAATCAAGCCAGGTGGGATCAAATAATCATTGTGATTATTTGATACCGTAATTCGTCCTTCTATTTTGAAGGGGCTTCTCCAAGCATCTACAAATCCTTAAGTGTGCTACCCTACAGTTCGGGAACACTACAAACATGATGGGGACGCCTCTTCGATCAGTGATTATGAACGGGACTTGGATGCCCATAATGACCTCTATGTATTCCACAAATATACATATGTAGTCGAACCATAAACATTGAGTCCAATTCTCTTTGTTACTTCGATACCTGATCATCGGTATCATCATACCTAGTTCAATCTTGTTACCGACAAGGCTATTCAACTTGTTCCCGTGGTATTCCATCATCATGACCTAGTCATATGGTACACAACTTCATAGATGCAATCTCACCGAGTGGTCCCAGGGTATCTTTCCGTCACACGCATGATACATACTCCTACACATTCGTAATACATGAGCAACACCTTTATGATCACCCTAATACGGTCTGACAGTTGATGCAGTCAAGACAGTCTATTATCAGAGCGATTAGATATGATCTCACGATCTAAAGAGTATGTTACTACACTTTCATAATTATAGCAATGATGAACTTATGACTTACCTGTGTTGCAATAATTATATTGGGTAGGCCCATCATATCATTTACCCAAGGATATGATCTCATTGTCAATCGACATAAACATCCATATCGGATGACCAATGAGCTAGTTTGCACATAGGCTCACTAGGGCCCTAGTTTGTTTACACCACACACTTGTATCAATATTTTCATCATGTCATAAAAATATGCCCTTAGAAAATCTTATGTGACCTGAAGTAAATTTTTTTGGTTGAAATCATGAAGTGAATATGGCCTAGTTTCGCTTTACAGCCCCGTCAGAGCAAATTATTATTATTCTTATTAATTAATAATCCGTTTATAGGAAAACAAGCAGTTTGCCTATAACCCACTTATAGGAAAACAAAATTTGATAACTTTGAGTGTCGAATCCATGAGAGCCAAAGGTAAACTAACTATTCTTTAAAGCCTTATAACCCAATTATATGGCTTTTTATGCTATAAGGTGAGTAAAATGATTTTTGCTATAAAACTATAAGTGCTGAAAATAAAATACGAGGAGTAAAACTAGTGCAAGAAAAGTAAGTGAGATACAATGAAGTAACTCAATGGAGTAAGTGTTCATATAAATTGATATTTTATTTGTGTGGTCATAGTTAGGCCTTGTTTAGTTCTTTCGTATTTTTTTTCCCAATGGGTATGGAGATGGGAGGGGATTTGATGTCCACCCAATCCCCTCAAATACCCTTTCCCAAAAATACACTAATATGATGGAGAGTTTTTAATTTAGGTAAAAAAATATGGGGATGAGTGGGGATATCTCGGAATTATTTCGTTTAAAACCAGAGAGGGATTCTCCGAGATACGAAATAATCCCCTATCATCTCATATATACTCTAGAGGTAACCACGGCCTTAGTTAGTATGCCGCCTACTTTATCTTTACAGCCCCGTCCAGGCAAATTATTATTCTTGCTAATAATCTATTTTTTCATAGGAAAACAAACAGTTCGCCCTTTCGTCACCGTCGTTGCACAGTACAAATCATTGTCATCTTTCCTGCTCGGCCGAAGCTTCTCCGTCCTCAGCTCCACCTTCCCTCCGAAGCAACTACCACCGCCGCATCTAGGTCTCGGAGCAAGCCCCACTCCACTCATCCCACCTCCTCGTCGGATGATCGCCGCCGGCACAGCCTCGATGGGCCGTGCCGCCACTCCAACAACCCCCGGGTCCCAGTCCCGCTGGCCGCGTGCCGTCGCGAGGCTCCGCCTGGCGCTCCGTCCCCCAGCCGCGGAGAGTGGTAGCAGCGGGCGCTGGATGGGCTGCTTCAGGCCAGCGCCGGTGCCCGCGCCGTCAGCGTCGGCGGTTGCGGTGGCGGTGAAGGAGGCGAAGCGGAAGGGGCCGGAGGTGGAGATGGAGCCAGCGCGCGGCGGAGGGGAGGACGTCTGGAGCGCTCAGGCCGAGGTGGAGGTAGAGCAGGGCGGGGTATTCCCCGAGCACCTCGTCGTCATGGTCAATGGCCTCGTGGGGAGGTGAATCCGAGTATACTGTTTATTTTGGTCGTCTTTGCGCGCGGTCGGTTTGTGCAACTTTGGAGACTGTTGGTTTCAGTGCCTAAATTTGATCCATTGGATTACAGCGCGGATGACTGGAAGTTTGCCGCACAGCAGTTCGTGAGGCGGATGCCAGACAAAGTGATCGTTCATCGTGAGTAACCCAAATCCACATGCTATGGGACTTGGTGTTGGCTTTCTAAAAAAACGTAGTTATCTTCTGAACTATATTGCTAGGTAGAGTAAGATATTGCCATTTGTCTGCGTGCACCTGTATGAGAGTGTTGCCGCTTCATGATAGCTAAAAAATCGAATCGTTATTTGGTAGTTGGAGTTCTATGGAATCTAGACTTGTGCTGAAGAAATATAGTTGAGATTTAGAAACAAAGTTAACCGAATATTAAGTGCCTGTGTGAGATTAAACAGATAACAACTGTCAAGTTTGATTAGTAAGTGGGAGAACCATCAAAATTAGTAAAGATTAAAATCTGCATGGGCCAATGCTATTTTATCTGTAGTATTATTTGCTTATGTTGTATGTAGCATCTGCTTTGGTACCAGTGTGATTCAGAACATGACCGGAGGTCATTCACGTTTTCCTTATTGGTCCAGATTTAAAGAAACTCTGCACTGCAGGAACATATGATACATCCTTTTTTCTGCCTTTTCTTTATTGTTTTCCTATAAGGAGATTTAGACCGTGGTTTTTCATGCAGGGAGTCAATGCAACTCTGCTACACAGACATTTGATGGAGTCGACTTGATGGGGGAAAGATTAGCGAACGAGGTACTTGTTCTGACTATGGGCCTCTTTGATTCAAAGATTTTTTATCGAAAGCTGAAGGATTGGAGACCTTAGGAGTTTTCCTATGCGAGTTGTTTGATTTGTAAGATTTAATCCGATAGGATTTTTCCCAAGTATTCTGTTACACTACATTTCATAGGAAATGTGGCATACTTAGTCTTAGGAATAGCTAAGACAGATTGTTGGCGGCACTCTTACTGTCTGTTTCATCGATCCATCTTGTTTCTGCCTTCCTAATGTGAATTAAACCCATTGGCGCATGGTTTTCTTGACTACTTGTTATTGTGCATACATAAAGATCTTGTTGATGTGAAATGTGTTATTTTGTGGAAGTTTGTATCTTGTATACAACACCTGCTTTTTAAGTTGATATTTTGTTAGATGATGGAAGCGAACAACTCCCCAGGCCTGCACCTAAGCTGATAAATCACAAACTAGTTGTGGTTAATTGCATAGCATGTAGATTGATGGCAAATTGTTACTAGCTGATTAATTATAAACTAGAGGTGATAGCATGATAAGTTGTTACTAATCAAACTTCACTCTCTGAGTTGATAAGTACCATCTGAGATTAAACCAAGACAAACTAGAGTTGCTAAGTACCCTCTGGTATTATACCAAGACAAACTAGATCCATTGATCTTATCTGCTTTTTTTTATTAATGAAAGAACTAAGCTTTCATGACATCATTTCAAATTCGTAAATAATGGAACAAATATAGGTTCTATCAGTTGTCGAGCAAAGAAGAGGCGTGAAGAAGATCTCAATTGTGGCACACTCTCTAGGCGGTCTTGTTGCAAGATACGCTATTGGAAGGCTTTATGAACGCAATACCCGAATTACATCTCCTGTTGGGAACAGCCGAAATGAAGGTGAACGATTAGAGGGGCTCATTGCCGGCTTAGAACCTATGAATTTTATAACCTTCGCATCACCACATCTGGGTTCAAGTGGAAACAAACAGGTAACACTGATCTCTTTCATTGTTTTATAAACTCGAATTTGATTGCTTAACTGTCTCTTTCACTGGTTTATACTTTATACCCACTTGAGCTATATAGAAGAGAGAATCAATTGGTACACTTCATTCATTGCAATCATTATTTAGTGCAACTAGCCTGGTGTCCCGGGCAATTGTGAGGGGAACATCTTAATTATTTAGGTACAATTATGAAGATCTGTTGGCTGTTTAGGTGTAGTTATGAAGATCTGTTCTGTTGGATATGTTTGTGTACAATTATGAAGATCTAACGGTTGTAATCCATAAATATAAAAGGGTCCACTAAATCAGATCTCTTTATTTTTCTACCGCATTGTGATTTGAGTGCATAATAGATTAGTGGAGTCATGTATTTGATATTTAATCTTAAGCTATGGAAAACCTGTACAAAGATACAAATTTCTGAAAGTTATTAACTAGTCATACAAGTTAATAGGTATTATTTTCTTATTTAAAATTAATTTTGATTGTCCAAATAGAGCAAGTAAGAACTTCAATTTCAAATTGAAATAAAGCAAGAGCATTCAAATGCTTCAGTAATGTTAGTCTCATGTTCAGATTCTTCCACCAGCTCCCTTTTCTATGTGGCTTGCCTTTCCTGGAGAGAAGAGCGTCAGAAACTGCACATTTGCTTGTTGGAAGAACTGGAAAGCATTTATTCCTTACAGACAGTGATGATGGAAGGCGTCCACTTCTGCTTCAAATGGTTGATGACTGTGATGACATAAAATTCAGGTTATTTTCTGTATGCTCCTCCTTTTGTCTTCAAATATTCTTTTTAGGGCATCTTCATATTGTTGTTGAGTTGTATAGAAATGAATTTATTTTCAGCATATTGTCCATTAGCTGTCCAAAGAAGTTCTAGCATGTATAGGACATCATGTCCTAGTGTAACATGTTCTCCTGTGCAGATCAGGATTGCGCTCTTTCAAACGACGTGTGGCATATGCGAATGCGAATTTTGACCGTATCCTTTAACTTCTTGAATGACAAACTTGCGTTCATTGTTTATTCTGAATTGCACATTTTACTTCTGACTATATACCCACTTAACCAGCTTCAAAGATATGGTGGGGTGGAGAACATCATCAATCCGGCGTCAACACGAGTTGCCAAAAGTATGTATCAGTAATGGTTTCATGTTTATGGTTTCTTCCCTGTAAGTAAACCTTCTGATTTTTATTTGCACTTCCTGTTGCATGTGTTTACCTTTCTTCAACCCTTTTGACAGCACCGACTTCTTGTTCGTGATGAGAAGTATCCACATATTGTTCATGTTGATAGAGGAATTACAAACAGTAATGAAACCGAAGTCAATGCTAATCTCTATGACCCAGAAGGTATGTTGAATTTCTGTTGTCTGCTCTTCACTTGAGATGTAGGAACTAAGAGTCTAAGAAGAGCCATTTAACATTTTTTTGTTCTCATTATGGTTGCATACCGTGTAGTTTGCAGTCTCTTCTGATTGAGTTAGTACATTGAACCTTTTGGGATTTTTTTACCAGTTTTATTAAGTTTGGTTGCATGGACTGATTTTGATGCTTTTATCAGTTTCCCGCATGCCCAGTTTAAAATTACTTTGAGATTATCTTCATAACGAGCTGCTAGCTCGCCCAAACTTGTTAAGTCATTGTTCATCAGTTGTTGACAAGTGACTATATTTTCCTTTGCATGTCCAGAGGAGATGATAAGAGGCCTGACACAAGTACCGTGGGAACGTGTTGATGTGAGCTTCCAGAAAAGTGGTCAAAGATTGGTTGCTCATAACACCATACAGGTACTATTTTTCACCTTTTGAATCTCCTGCCTGTATTTTGAGCAAAGTATTGTTTACATTGTTTTATTTTTTTTGCGAAAATTCTGCTGATCTATTAATAATCATCAGTAGCAGTACAAACAGCCCCAAAAGTAATAAAAATTACAGATAGGTCTTTGGACCACCTAGAGACCAGTACAAACTCTAGCACGAGCTGAAGGTGCGCCGCCGTCCTCGCCCCTCCATCACCGGAGCCAGGCAAAGCTTGTCGTAGTAGACAGGCGGGGCCCCTAAGGACCAGCGCACCACAGCAACAACCATCACCAATGATGATAATCGTAGATCGAAAGAGACTGAGACTGACCTGAAACCACACCAACGAATAAAAAACCTGACCAGATCCCATCAGATCTGGGCACACGACTCCGCCACCCCCCTCCGATGACGCTAGACGCACCACCGGAGTGAGGATAGGGCGGGGACGACCTTATTCTGACTTCAGATGTAGCCGCCGCCTCACCATCCCGAAAAAGACACTGGAAAACAACCTAAACAAAGAGCGAAAACCCTCCCGCCAGCGAGGGGTCGTGGTCTGCCACACCTCCAAGGCCCCAAGGCCACCGGAGGCGGAGCGGACCAACGGCATCGCTGGCGAAGGGAACGGAACCCTAGATGAGTTCTCCTGGTCGCCTTCCAATCCTCTAGAGACCTGTACCGATTCGTGAAAAACAGTATCGTTTTCATTATTGGCATCGCAATAATCACTTTGAATCTTGCTGCTTCCATCTAGGGGCATCTGAACTTTGCTCGCAGAATCTGAGTGGCATTCTTTTAGTTGCATGTGAATCTAGTCCAATGCACTCTGATATCATTAGCATAAAGAGCTTGCATGACATTGATACCCATGTTCTAGTATATTCGACAGGAGGATAATTTACATATACTAATTCAGTACTTATAAAGAAGAAACATAAAGAACGTGAAGTGAAAATGACAATGGCTTAGTGGCAAAACCCTTTCAACAGTTTTTGGCCTTGATGTTCTGGATACCTCATTCACTGTTCCATACTAGAATATGCCGGTGTGACAATACTTACATTCTGATTGTACTTCTCTTTACTCTATCAACGTCAGGTGAAGAGCTATTGGCTTAACTCAGACGGAGCTGACGTTATCAACCATATGATGGATAATTTCCTCGCCTAGTTCATGAATTCTAGAGTGCACTGCACCAATATTTCTGCTGATTTTCTTTACAAGACAGTTCAATTTTCCATAGGCAATTTGACCTTGTAGGTTATACATTCTTTTTTTGTTCCACTCAAGTTTCAATATTGATTCTTTAGGTTTCATGTGCTCCAGATGCAGGTTAGACTCCAGCCTTTTTTACCTTTCTTTCTGATCCACATTCCTCCGTGTCAACAAAGCTCCAAAGTGTAATTATAATCTGCCCCTACCTTTTTTTTGTATTATTGAAGTGAGCATACTTACATGCAACACGGCAACCTAGTTAACGCTGCTCAGCCCATAGTGCCTGCAGAATTTAAACTGACTATCTGCCAGAAAGCTCCAAAGTGTAATTATAATCTACCCCTACCTTCTTTTTGTACTAGTGAAGTGAGCATACTTACGTGCAACACTGCAACCTGGTTAACTGACTCAGCTCAGCCCATAGGGCCTGCAGAATTTAAACTGCCTTAGCTGCCAGTTTTGAAAAATTGTGGATTCTTACACCCTAGCCATCACTTTGGTCTCACTCCCACATCGGGCAAGATCACATCATGCAGTCCTCTGTCCGGTGCTGTTGCATGTGTGAAGCTTGAGATGAAGGAGTTAGGAGTTCATGGATCTGTGTGAGCTATTTGTGGGATCAGACTGTACTTTCCCGACGCGCAACATCACGATCTGCATCCGTGCATCTATTGGTAATACCGGTTGTTGGCTTGATCTCGGGTATACCACGTATGAAAAAGATTTTTGTTGCAAGCATTACATCTCTATGTGGCCCAATATTTTGTGCATTGTACTTCGTGTTGTATTCCATGAAATGCATTCGGTTCTCTGTGTTGTTCGTGCAGTGTACTTCATGTTGTGTACTTAGTGCAATGTACTTTGTTGTGTGCAGTATATTTTATACACTTCATAGGCAAATATTCTTGTATTTCGTAAATACTTTGTTTGTGTGCAGTGTATTTCATACACTTCATAGGCAAATATTCTTGTATTAGGTGTACCGCTACTCTTCGTTCGTGGTCTGCACTGCATAAGGTGGAGAACCGTGACCTGTTTACGGAGGTCTGTACACGGTTGGAGGACACGGTGAGGGCTACTTTTTCTCTACATGGGTGGCAACATAATCTACGGATTGGACCTCCGTTTTCACCTTAGACGTTTTTACATTCTCTCAGGCTGATATGTAATTCGCTTTTTTTAGCACTCTAGATTATCCATATCATTGAGACTCTTTAAACGGCTGTGTGCATTTTAGCTATGCAGAGGTCGGGTGTAATTGCTTATTACGAGTAATAAAGCGCCCATTATAAAAAAAATCTTGTATTTTGTAAAATTGCGAAATAAAATAAATAAAAAGGTAGAAAAAATTATTTCTACCTTGGGAGAGCTTCCGGGAGTTTTCCAAGGTAGTTTTCCTTGAAATTAGAACAAATTTATATTTTATCCCGTACACAAGTCACAACAAAATGTAGTTTTCCTTGAAATTATATGAGTAAGCATGGGGTATTAATATTTACACGTGATCATTTGATATGATTTTTGTGACATCTTAAATGTCCCTTTTCATTAGGCAGGAGCATGTGCTCTGGGATCAGTTCTGAATTTCCGTATTTGCCCGCAAAATAAGTAATCTGCCGACTGCCGATGGTGATGATCTGTTGGATTGCTTCAGACGGAATGAAGGATGGGCTCGGGCCTAAAAGCGCCGCTTCGGTGCTGAACTAGCCCCGAAAGTTGGTCGGCCCATTATCCTATTTGGTCGGCACCCATCATCGCCAAATCTAGCGCCTTCTGGCACCGCCCACCCGCTGGGCCTTCCGGATATATTCTCCGTTAGAAAAGAACTTCTGCCGGCAGCGCCGCCCCAAACGTCACTCGCGCCGCTGCAGCACTCGAATCCCCATGGCCGCCGCCGGCGCCTCCTCCTCCAACCCCTTCCCGTTCCCTCCCCGCCGGCCGCCGGACGACACCCTCTTCTACGCCATCTACCCGCTGCCCCTCCCCACGGGCCTCCCTCCCGCCGCTCTCCTCGCCTCGCTGCAGTCCCTCCACCTCGCCCTCCTCTCCCACCTGGCCCCCTTCCTCTCCTCCCACCTCTTCCACCGCGACCCCTTCACCCTCTCCCTCCCCGCCGACCCGTCCTCCGCCTGCTCCCTCTGCTCCTCGCCCCCCGCCATCCCCCACCTCCACGGCGCGCTCCGCTTCGGGGACTCCCTCCCGGACGAGTGGCTCGCCGTCGCCCTCCTCTTCGCCCTCACCCGCGCCTTCCCGGACACCGCCGCGCGCGCCTGGGACTCCGACGGCGACTTCCTCCTCATCGAGGCCGCCTTCGCGCTCCCGCGCTGGCTCGACCCGGACACGGCCCCGAACCGCGTCTTCATCTTCCGCGGCGAGCTCCACATCCTCCCGCCCTCCCTCTTCCCCTCCACGCCCTCCCTGGCCGCCGCCCTCCGCGCCGTCCACGACCCCTCCGTCCCCACCCGCGCCCCCGACGCCGTCCAGGCCGCCATCCAGCGCCGCATCTCCGGGAACCTGCCCGAGATGGCCGCGGAGAACCTCCACACGGCGCGCGTCGTCGTGCCGGCGCCCGTCGCGAAGCTCCTCAAGGAGGAGCCCTGCCTGGTCGCGCGCGCGGTCGAGGGGTTCTACGACCGGGACGTAGACACCATGAAGCACGCCGCCAGGATGAGCACGTTCCTCAAGGGTCCTGCCGGGGACGGGGTTGAGATGGTGAGGACCTCCGTGCGGTTGACGCGGGCGATGTATGCCCAGCTCATGCAGCAGAGCTTCCAGGCGCCCAGGGGCTACCCCATGCCGAGGAGGGAGGAGGGTCCCGACAGGTGGGTGGAAGCGGAGCTGGGGATGAAGATTGCGTGTGGGTTCGAGATGATGTACCAGGAGAGGCGCCACGAGGTGGAGGAAGGGAAGGGGAGCACATGGGAGGTTTACCGCAAGAGCTTGGAGGCGACCGGGTGCTTCGAGGGGTTGCTTCCTGGTTCAAAGGAGTATAAGAGGGTCATGGAGGATGCAATGCAGTATTACAAGACCTCCAGTTTGTTCTCACGAACAAGGTAATTTTATTGTAGCTCAATAGTTTCAACCCTTAAAAATTATGTCTATTTTGATTGTCATCTATCTGTTTCTACTGGAATTACATCTGAGAGAAATAACTACGGTATACTTTTTAGCAGCCGGCATGAGCGCTGCCTTTTCATTAAGAACACTAGAAATAATATTTACAGAGGGTACCATGTTTGTTAAGGGGAATCATCATGAAAAACCCAGAATATTCTGTAACCAAAAGTATTGAATGCTATCAAGCACAATTCTTGAGGCTACCTGATTTAAAAGGTCACGACCTCAGTTACCATGCATAATGTGAATTCCAGCACTGTTCTGACAGACACTTCTGTGGTATTTCACAGGGAGATACTAAGTACACCTGTGCATCGAATAGATGAAATCCTTGCGATGCCGTACTCAGCTGAAGATTTTCAAGGCATTAACCTTCCTCCGAGTGATGATGATTCTTGGCTTCGTAATGGGGAGGATGAGTTGAATGCTGAACTTCATGAGAGGCAGAAGGAAATAGAAGAGTACGAGGCTTTGAAGAAGCATACAAAGGGTCAGAAACAAAATGATTCCAGCAGTTCTAGCTCCCAGCCAAACGAGTTTAATCTTGGAGAAATCACGGAATCCATGCAGGACTTTGTTCGAAAAATGTCAAGCTTTGAGGGAGCCGAAGTTCCGTCAAACAGGTTCTCTTCTAGACTCATTTGTGATCTTTCTATTCCATGCTTGGCTACTTTTGGTATTATGCCTTCCTTTCGGGAGCACTTAGTTATACTTTTGGATGCAACAGTTAGTTGAAAGCATCTTTCTTGTATATATGACAGCAAAATCATGCTGTGATTAGTAAAGATTACCATGCTAAATGTTCCATAGCGAAGCACATCGACCACAAATGGGCGGCTGAGCACCACCAGCAAAACTGTCATCTTAAAGAATACCTTGTTTCAGTGAAATGTGTACATTATTTGGAAACATCGAACATAAAATATGATAAATGTGAAGTGCAAACTGGTAGATCCTTAGATTCATGGCATTCTTGTGAATTTAATTGCCAGGTGGAAATCAAGTACCCCAGCACTGTAGTGTGCAACCTTGTAATATGTTTTTTTTTGCGCTGGATACATGTCCTGGTTCATTTTTTTATAGCTTATATCAGACCTGACATTTGAGAAAAGAGCATTGTTTGCTGCCTTGACAGAACAGCTCAAGGATTTACACCTTTTCTGTCAGTGTTCCCTCTCTGTTCTCTGTTCGCTCTGTTCTCTCCTTTGAGTAAAACAGAAAATGAGGGACTAGCACTTCAGAGGAGAACACACGATAGTTTCAGGCAACGGATGCCTTCTTCCTCTATTAGCTTATGTAGCAACGGATGCTACACAATATACTTGGCAATGAATGCCTACAGACTTAGCGCAACCCATGCTTGCCCCAACAACCTATGCTAGGGCCCCATGCTTACCCCAGCAACCTATGCTAGGATAGCAACCCATGCTTAGTTTTCCTTCTTACATGGGAGGGGTCATACCCCTATTTATACTTGTACATGACCCTTTAGATTGTTGCCATTGTTAAGGAGTATTAGTATTGGTCTAGGTCTCTATGAGTCCGTATTTGTCTAGGTTTACTATTCTTGTGCCTCAAGTCTTTTGTACTATATATTGTGGCTTTTGGTCCCCTGGTAATACAAGTTGCTGTTTGTCTAACATGGTATCAGAGCCTGGTTAGGGTTTCCGCACGTCGCAACTTCCGTGCTGCAATTTTTTTTTCTTTTGCCGTCTCGTCATTCATCAACTGCTCCGACGCCGCTGCGTCTGTCTACCTACACCTGCGTGTGCTGCTCATCTGTCGACTGTTGCTCACGATGGATCTCCCTGCCCTGCTTTTCCTCTTCCCGTTCGTTGCGCTGCTGCTCGTCACCCGAGTTTTCCTTCGTGATCTAGATCCATCTGGTCGATGCTCTCCTACCTGCAAGACCTATGTTTGGTCGTTGACTGCTGCTGATGGAAAGGTTGGCTCCCAGATCGAGTCGCCCCGTCCACGTATGATTTGGCTGATCCCGATTCCGATGGATTCCTGTGCCCTCCGCCATGGCCGCCGCCTGTCCGGGCCTCCGCTGGCCGCCCAGGTCGCCGTTCGCCCTCGAAGCTCATAGTGGAGTACCCATGGCTGTCGGTTTCCCTTGGTGTGGCTGCCGTTCGTGAGCTGCTGCTGGTTGCCGTTCCGCTCTTCGTGGGCGTTGACTTGCCTGGCCGTCTTCTGGGCCATGCTGGGCTGCTCTTGTTGGTCTGCACGTGAATTACTTGGGCTGCTGCTGCAAAATAGTGTCATGTCTGTCATTCGGCACTGTCTCTCTTCACTCTTCAGTGATATTCGACGGTGTATGTTTCGACTTTATCTTGCTTTAGTTCCCTTGGTGTGGCTGCCGTTCGTGAGCTGCTGCTGGTTGCCGTTCCGCTCTTCGTGGGCGTTGACTTGCCTGGCCATCTTCTGGGCCATGCTGGGCTGCTCTTGTTGGTCTGCACGTGAATTACTTGGGCTGCTGCTGCAAAATAGTGTCATGTCTGTCATTCGGCACTGTCTCTCTTCACTCTTCAGTGATATTCGACGGTGTATGTCTCGACTTTATCTTGCTTTAGTTCTTCCGCTGCATCCACCAAATTCGTTGATCTGTCGTGTCTCTCTTGTCATGCGAGTCCGCCATACCTTTATATGTCAGCCTGCCGCTGCTGCTTGGTCATCTGTGGCTTGATTTTCTTGATGTGCCATCTTTCGACAGCCCATCTTCTTGTGGGTGTGTGTCTTTCTTGGATGCACCATTTGTTGCATTGTCATTGATCTACGCACTTTTCTTTTTTCCATTGTCCCTTGGTGTCCACGTATATGCCTCTTGAGCTGTACCTCTGAGTCACCGGTCCACGTATAGGCCTCTTGAGCCATACCTCTGAGGCCACATTGATTTGTCTTCCCATCATACCTGAGGGGGGCATTCTTGTGCTATGATCTTTCAGTGACATGTTCTTCTTCTTCTGGCCGTCTTCCAGCTTGTGTCGATCTCTTCTTCGATCGGCTTGACTCAACAGGTTTTGAAGACTCTTCGTGCTACGATGACACTCAAGATGCGGATTTGGATTATCATTTTTTTTTGTAGTTTTGCCTTTCTTCAGATGCAATGCTATTGCATACGCTTTGCATTTGAGGGGGAGTGTTAAGGAGTATTAGTATTGGTCTAGGTCTCTATGAGTCCGTATTTGTCTAGCTTTACTATTCTTGTGCCTCAAGTCTTTTGTACTATATATTTTGGCCTTTCGTCCCCTGGTAATACAAGTTGCTGTTCGTCTAACAGCCATGTGGCACAGTCCAAACCCTACAGTACACCATACTTCTAGAGTACTCTACAAATTCTAGATCTTTCATACTACTCCTAAATATCTTTACTCTAGAACATTCGTAATTCTAGAGTTCCCCCTACAATACCTTGGATACTTCTAGACATGCCTACACAACCTATGTGCACTAATTCTAGAGTTCTCCCTACATGCCCTGGATACTTCTAGAACCGCTGACATGCCTATCTATCCAGTACACAACCAATGTGCCTTGTTCACTTACACAGGACACAACTCATGTGCCTTGTTCACACACAGCAAGCACACAACCTATGTGTGCTATTCACACAACAGCCTGCACACAACCTATGTGGGCAGGTCACATCATGACAAGATTACATTCTGGCTAACATTCTCCCCAATAGATGGAGTAGCTCCATTTCTCAGTTTCCAACGAATAGAATGGCTCTCAATCCCTTGTGCACACATGACTGTGATTAGAGATTATTTGTCTCACTAAAAACATACATGACTTATATCTCTAGCACATCCTAGATGAAATAGATTGCAGGACTTGTGATGTGTAACAATCTGTGAGGAATTAGACTCCTTTGCTTTAGCCATTTTATTATGCATCTATTCAGCTGGATGGTGATTTGGTATTGATCTACCTATTTTGTTCATGTAGGGAAGAGATGGAATCAGTGGACCTTGATGTCAACCAGTTCTTCAAGGCCATGGAATCAGTGCTAGGAAAGGTGTCGCAAGAGAAAGCCGGCAATGATGCTGAAACTGATAGAAAGTCCTCCTCGTCAGACATGGACTTTGGTATACTACCTTCTACTTCTCATTCCTTAATAAGTATCTGCAGTATTGTTATATATATTCTCATGTCTTTATTGCATTAGTCGTTAACTTTGATCTCTGAATTCGGTTTTGGTGTGAACTTGGTGTTACTAATTTGAAAATGTTCTCAACGGTGCAGATGATTCTGATTACGAGAATGATTCTGCTGAAGATGCTGGTGACAAGGATATGGATGATTCTTTTATGGAGTCATATTCAGATGCTTTGAATCAAGAGCTAAGTAACACAAGTATCAAAGAAACCTTTTCTCGAGCACCACATCACACCAATGATCAGGTAAACATTCTTTGGGGTCTTTTTTTGACCCGAAAACCACAAATCACACCAACAATGTTTAAGATAGGGCAGTACACTGTGATGGCTCGAACTTCTTCATTTTGGACAGTTATTAGTATGGTAGTTTGCTACGTTCACTGTGGCCTAGTTTTTAAGAAAATGAATAACTGAAAGTGATTTGTAAAAAACGCATCCTTCGATTGCATGTGTAGCATGTGGGGTTTAAATGTAGAAACAGATTACACACACACATACTCCGATAGATCAGAAATTCCTTTGGAACTTCCTCAAACACTAATAAGATTGAGTGCTCAAAGTGTACTATATTCTACCATGCCACAAATATGTAAAGATGTCAATATGCAGGATTGCTGTGAACACATAAAAACACTAAATTTGACTAGTTAGGTATCAAATATGCTGAACTGCCAAAACCCACAAATTTTATCATTTAGGGGCTGTTTAGATTGGTTGTAAAGTTTATGTGCCCACCGGTATTTAGTTCACAAGTGAGATGTAAATATTTCTCGGTGGCCGCACAAAAATTATAATCATTCCAAGAAGGCTGTTAGCTGTGAGAGAAGTCTATATACTCTATATTGTACCCCTTGAGCTTGTCCTTGAGCTTACATTACAACCCTGAAGTTTAGTTTGGTTTAAAATACCCCTCTTCTCTCTTTCCATTTGACTCGCTTTTGGCCTAGTCAACTCTTTGTCTCTCCTTTTCCATATAGCCAACTCAAACTGTTCGTTTTTCCTCTCCTTTTCCCCTATCCCTTCTGTTTTCTCTCGTGAGCTCTACTCTGTCCCAGTGTGCACGCTCCTCGATACGGCCCACCACCGGTTGCTGCTGGCAGGTTGTCTCCATGCTGCCACTCCTTGCTCTGCCCAGCCACGCCTTAAGGTGCCCCTGACACAATCACTTGCCCATTATCAGCATGTGAAGGAGCCTCGGTGTCTCCCTTGTTTATGTCGGCTGCACCGGCCATCCTGACAGTGCAGCTTCTGTTGCTGCTTCTTCTGGGTGTGGTAGCCTCATCCACATGCTAGTCACCGTGGCTGGCACCTTCTACCTGCTCTGCCGCCTGCAATTCCCCAGCTTCACCGTCTCCTGCGTCTGCCTCAACTTCTCGCCTGCTCCGGTTTTGCTGGTGGATTGCTCTAAACCCACACCCAGAAGTGCATCCCTCACTAATCTTTTTTTGCACAATCATCCCTCATTAATCTGTGCTTGTTGCTGAATCCACCTATTGTTACAGTCAGTTATTTTCTGAACTAGTGCATCGTAAAATCTTGCTACCATGCGGTGCAGTGCATTGTAGTTCTTATGTTTAATGTTGATAAATTGATGCTTTATTGGATAGTCGGCATTATTTTGACGCTTCTATTGTCCGGGTTTATTTTAAACCAAAATAAATTCTAGGGTCGTAATCTTAACTCAATGGCACGTTCAAGGCGGTAATATGGACTTATATCGTTAGCTGCGTGCGTCCTTTTTTTTCAGTTAATAGCAAATACCGAACTCCTCAAGGATAAATCATTAAATAAAGATACATAATATTTTATTTTTAACTTTGTCTGTTTGAGAAAAATCATTAATAGCAAAATCTTTTAAGGACACATACCGAACTCTTTTATTTGTTACTTCGTCTGGATTGGTTGCTTTTACTTTGGAATTGTTACTTCCATTTGGTTTTGCTATTTGGATCAATTTTGGTTCTATTTAAGTTCAGTTGTGTATCCAGCTTATCCGTCAGTCTTGCCATGTAGTATTTGCCAATTAAACAGAAATTTTATATCTGCACTTTTGTCATTTTGAATACTCAGTTAATAACTCTTTGACGCTGGTGTGTTTTTTCTTGCTAGAGATGCTGTTTATTTAACTGAACCAGTAATCCTAAGCAGCATTATTTTGCCTTGCAGGGTCCCTCAAATGCTGCTGATAGTGATGGGGAGATGGCTCCAGTTGATGTGGACTTAAACCTTGTCGAGAGCTTTCTTAACTCGTACTCGTCTCAACAAGGCCTTCCTGGGCCAGCTTCCAATCTGCTTGGACTTATGGGTGTAAAGGTACCTCCTCCGGATGGTAAAAAATTGTGATTTTGTGTTTTTCAGTGTACACGTGAAACTTCACTATATGGTGCTTAATTAGTTATGATGTTGTATCTTTTTATCTTCACTTCACAAAACATTGTTGTACGATCGCTAGAAAGAACGTTTACTATGACTAACCGACCAACCTATTATGGTGTGTGAACTTTGTATGAAGGACGTTTCAGAAAGAAAAAAAACAGTGTACAAATAGTTCTCTACCAGTTATCTTTCTCTGTTAGGGCCTCTTTGATTCATAGTAATATTGGTTGAAAAACATAGAAGTAGGGATTTTTTTTCTTTTCCTTTGGGTCTTGTTTGGTACTAGTGTTTTGCGGGGATAATACTCTAGAGTATTGGATGAACCTCTGCTGTTAGTCTGTTACCCAATCCCACAAAACCCATCCTCAATCTACTACTAGGTAGGGGTAGAGTATTGAGGATTGAATAAAATACACTAAAATTTTGGAAAAAAGTGGGGATCAGGGATTAAATTCACACTTACTCTAGCACCAAATATGTATTTAGAATAAGTGGGGATTTAAATTTTGGAGCGGATTATTCCCGCTAATTCCCACTAAAACTCTACCAAATAAGGCCTTGGTGAAACTACTCATTCATTTGATTTTTTTTCCCATTCTTTAAAAGAAATGGAGCATGATAGAAAAAGTGAAGGAGTTTTTTTTTTGGCTTAGGTTTTGAAGGGAAAGAAAGTAATTGTACAATCCAGTTAAATCTCTTTATTACACTCCTGTACACAAAACAGGCAAAGGCATGAATTGCATGATAGTGATCCAATCTTACTTTGTTCATTTATTTTAACCTTTATCATTTACCTCCTATGTTTATCCTATTTGTATGAATCAGATATCTAGTTCCGCAGAATTTCTGTGTTTTTCAATCTTTGTTTTGCACATGCAATCCTACCCTATTCGGCTATTCCTATGTACAGTATCTTCTATTCATGGGTTTTATGAATCATGCGGATTAGGCATTCTGCCACAGAAGAGTCCTTGCGTCGTTGCACCACTAAGGGCATCTCCACCGGCGTCCCGATAGCGATCCCGATAGCATTTTGGGAGCCGGCATCGAAAATGGGCTTGCACCGGTGCCCAAACGACGCCGGTCAATTTTGGAGCCCAATAGAATCGCCGGCAGCCCCGTGCCGGCCCATTCGCCAAGGGTGCGAATTGGGCGCACCGGCACCTCGCGGTACGTCTAAAAACGAGTGTGGGCTCCGCCTGGCAGCCAGACACACCGTTTTCCTACCTCCTACACACGCCCGAGCCGACTCCCATCCCTCTAGATCGCTACCGTCGTCGTCGCCGCCGCGCCCACCCTGCTTGCAATAGACACCGCCGATCGTCTAGGAACCGCCGTCCATCGACACGGCCGCCACCCCCTCGACCGGCGGCCGCTGTTTCGCCCGAGCTCGCCGCCACCGCGATAGTATCGCCCTGCCCGCAAGGTGTTCGTCCGATTGCCGTGATGAACAACGACGATGAGATGATGGTGCCGTTGTTCACGGAGGAGCAGAACGCTTAGGCTGTTCGGCGGCAACAGCAGCAGCTGATTCTGACGAACATGCTGCGCGTTCGCCAGCCTTTCTTCGTCGTGCCTCGGCGCGGCGGCTCCAAGCCAGGCAAGAGGAGGAACATCAACAGGCATCGTGAAGCCGGTGCAATGCTGCTTGACGCCGACTACTTCAACGACGACGCGACTCATTCGCCGAAGAAATTTCGGCGCCGGTTTAGGATGAACAAGGACCTGTTCTTGAAGATTGTCCATGGCGTCAGGGAGTACAACACGTACTTCATGGCTAAGAGAGACTGCACAGGTTTGTGGGGCTTCACCTCAATTCAGAAGTGCACTACTGCTATGCGCTGTCTTGCATACGAAGCTCCTCCAAATACAACCAATGACTATCTACGGATGGCCGAGTCGACATGCACAGAGAGTCTACAGATTCTGCCGAGCCGTCATTGCGGTGTTTGTCAAAGACTATTTGAGAGCACCAAAAGCAGATGATATAGCTCGGATCCTGCATAAGAATGCGACAAGAGGGTTTCCTGGGATGCTCGGAAGCATTGACTGTATGCATTGGGCTGGAAGAATTGCCCTTTTGCTTGGCGGGGGATCTACAAGGGTCATACTGGTGAGTGCAGTATCATTCTTGAGGCGGTGGTAGACCATGAGTTTTGGATTTGGCATGCATTTTTGGCATGGCAGGAACAAACAATGATATCAACGTGCTGCAGCGCTCTCCGGTGTTTGCCAGGCTGAGGGACAAGCTCCTGCCGTGAACTTTGAGGTAAACGACGACGCATACAACAAGGGGTACTATCTAGCTGATGGTATCTACCCGACGTATGCTACATTTGTGAAGACAATTCCCTCTCCATCAAACGAGATGCAAGCCTATTTTGCAACATGCCAGGAAGCAGCACGCAAGGATGTTGAGCGTGCTTTTGGGGTGCTTCAGCAGCGTTTCACCATTGTCAGGTACCTGCTCTCACTTGGTCTGAGGCACAGATGTGGGAGGTGATAAACGCATGTGTGATCATGCACAACATGATCATTGAGAACGAGCGCGACTAGCTGAGGTAGAGCATGTGCCCCAAGAATTCGCTGCTTTTCTTCATATGCACAATGAAATTCGAGATGCAGGTGTCCATGCACAGCTGAAGGCGGATCTAGCTGCGCATTTGTGGGCGAGGAGAGGAGCAGCCAACAATGCATGATTTTATTTCTATTTGTTTGCCTGGATGAATAATTTAAGTACTATTTGTTTGTTGAGTTGTATGAATAATTTAAGTACTATTTGTTTGTTGGGTTGTATGAATAATTTAAGTACTATTTGTTTGATTGATTGTACGAATAATTTAATTCTATTTGTGTGATTGTATGAATAAAATGTGATCGATATATTGTTTCAAAATATTATAAAAAAAAATTGGGGGCGCCGTTTGGGAGGTGCCGGTGTGGAAACGGCTTTCCCAAATGGAGGATGCAGTGCCGGCGCCCCCCAAACGAAAGATGCCGGCGCCCCTGCCGGCGCCTATTTGGAGGATACCGGTGGAGATGCTCTAACCTGCCTCTTGGATTCAAAGGATTTTCATATGAACTTTGGATGATTGGATCCTCAAAAAAAGAGCGTGCAGGTTATTGTATTCTTAATTGGATGGTACTAGCATTATACTTCATTCGTTCTGAAATAGTGTACATTCTATCTTCAAAATTTGTTCTAAAATACTCTACATTCTACTATTTAGTTAACAACAAAATGTGATTTTGCTTTCTTTATTAGATGTTGATATTTTTGATGTAGATTGAATTGGTTGTTCACATATTTAAATAATACTAATAAATGCAATACTCGTTTATCTTATTTTTTCTAGAATGTAGACTAAATCAGAACGAAAGGAGTACCTGTGTGTTGCAATGGGCCGACAAACTGTACAGTTTTGCAAAAAATAAATTAAATAAAAGCTTTGGTCTTCATTGTCACCCGGGATACGACTTCTCCTAAATCCTAATCGGGGGCGTCTTCTATCTCACCCGGTGGGACCACTGTAGTGCTTGAACCGATTTGCAGTTTTCTTTTTGTCTCTGACACTGATATGGAGCTAGGCGATGACCTGTCCGATTTTCATCAGGATATTGAGCTAGGCCAGAAGTAAGAAATTCATTTCACCGCATTCTACGTGGTCTCAAAATTGAATGATATAGGAATATTTTCCATAGTTTCCTCTACTACTTCCAATAGGGAAGCTTGCATCCACTTCCTTTTGGAAAGAATCGTTTTAATTTCCTATGGCGCAATCCGCAAACCATAATCTTGTACTACTATGATTCTCGGGCATTTTGCGAATCAAACAGGCCCTTAGATTGGCACTTTCTGTTTGCAATTAGTACTAATCTTTGAGCTACAATAAGAAGATGAGTATACTTCTTAGCATGCAAGTTATGTGAAATGGGTTGTGAAATTCCGAGAGGATTTGGTACTGCCAACGTGCAAAGATTGCCAGTGCGTTGTGGACTTGTGGTGCGACCATGAAACGCAGGAAATCTTGCTCAAGTAAACTCTGGAAAGGATGCAATCAGACAAAGATTAAGAAACATCACACCAGAGAATAATTGCGGTGAACCTTTTTACCTTTTGCCTTTTGGACGCGTCAGAAGGATGCCTCCCACTATTTTCCAAAGCAGCAGCCACCGATCGTCAACTCAACCCCCAAAAGAGATGGGACAAAAATAAGCCTAATCTTGTTCCATTTATCTTAGTGCTCCAAAAGATCCCAAAACATCAGAAGACAAGAGAACTTCGAAACAACAAAATTACCACTCCGCCGCCAGAGGCTGCACTACTCAAAAATATATATACGACCATCTCGTCAGTGCTCACGTATGCATACACAAGTTAAGCATCTCTCCACAGGTACATATAGATGTAATGATATTTACAGGTTTAAAAAAGTCGTTGGCGTATTATCAGCAACAACAAATACAGATATAGACATGTTTATATTAGTAATTTGCTCCACAGATGCATCTTGTATGCGTAGGTCACAACTCAAAAGACATGTTTATGCAAATACGTGCGTGTATATTTTTCTTTTATAGATTTTGAAATGATGATTAAAAATGTCATTTATGACTTTTCAAACAAAACTACTCCTACTAAAGTGATGCGAGCCCGCTGCCAGAAAACATAGGCAAGATATCTATGGATTACTCTACCTGTCCTAAATTAATTGGCGTATAAGTGCACACATGAATTATTTCAGTTAAAACAAAACAGTGGTAGTACTAGACTCGTATGATCTTTATTTTTAAACTTTAGGGAGCAACGGCAATGGAATCGGATCTTTAGTGGCACATGTGGTAGCCTGAGCCATCCATGGGGCAGACTTCGTGGGTGTTAGCCCGTTCGAAACGAGCTCTCGGCTACTTTTGGTGATTTGTTTGGTAGTCTTGGTTGCATCACTAGGGCCAAAAAACTTACGGTGATTAGTTGCATGTATCCTAGCCCAAATACGGAATGTTGGATGTTTGGTAGCATCCAAACAACAATTACGGTCACCTCTTCTCTTTGTTGATGATCTTATCATACTATCACCACCATCGCACACAATTCACTAGTTCATCCTTAGAGTATGACAATTCATAACCAGAGTCCCTATCTACTAAGAATGACACATAAGCATAGTCCCTAGCTACTATGAATGTGGGTTTAACATTATAGTACAACGATAATCAAAGGGGGAGTTCAATAAAGGGAGATCAAATGGGAACTTCTTCTACATTATGGCTAGTGTAATGCTTTCTCTCCGTGGACGTTCAAGAATGTTCTTTGAGCAGCCTTGCTGTCACATGAGTACCATCGATAGCCCCAATACAATTCTATGAAGCAACAAAGAGATAGTCATGTTTTTGACCATAGCACTCGTATGATGAAATGAAAGAACATAAATAGTGCTCACTCTGAAATATGGCCACCACCTGTAGTGGTTCTTGTTCTTGGGAGGCTTGTTCTTGGATGGTGGCTTGATTATTTCATCTCTTAGCTCTCCAAATGCAAATAACACCTGTTAGAAGTAGCGAGAAATAGTCTCCTTTGATCACTTGAATGTGCTATGGATCGCTCTAAACCTCCAATTATGACCCATAACATGAATAAACATGGGTACTTGCTCTTCCGAAGAGGTGTGTATGCTATCTTGAAGGAGACATCTCTCCTTAAACGTCTTAACAAGTGCATAGAAAAGGCTCGTCACATCCGAAGCATTAGGGTTGCCTTTACATCATTGCAATACTAATTGTAGATATAGTTCAACTTTGTTTTCCTCTCGTGGTAACATTGGACCGTATGTGAGATGAGGAAATGCAACACACATGACTGCTCCTTTGTGCAGCTGCAGGATCCATGCCTGAATGACAGCGATGAGTGATGCGGCGTGATGCAAAAGCTGGATGTGATCGTTCTAATCAAATCGATCTATGATTAGGAACAACCAAATCGACCCTACGAAGTTTTAGATAAATGGATGTACCACTAGGCGAGACAGTAGAGTAGAACGGTGTCGTTTACCTACACCATGAAAGACGATGGTGAGGAGCCGGAGTCAGAGAAGAAGGAGACCAGCCTCGACGACGCGGGTCCGGTGTCGGAGACCAAGAAGCCGAGCTCCTCCTATAGAGTATGGTGAGGGTACGGTGCGGGAGTATAAGGAATCTACTAGAGTGGTATATCTATGCCCCCCCCCGCCGTCGGTGTCGGAAGGGGGAAATGCGGATTTTGGGTGGGGGTTAATGGAGGTGGTAACCGAAAGCAGGAGGTGACCTCCAGCTTTGCTGCGCAACAACATCGGAATTTTGCTTTCTCCCGCCATCTCGCGCCGATGACCCCTGCACAACATTCTTGATTCTTGTCGCGCTTAGGTCTTACCCTATAAAAATTGCCGATTCAAGTGTTCCTCCCAAACCTGATCCGTGAGTGTTCTGTGACCTATGTTAGACATAACGCACATCATCTTAGACTAGCCCCAATGAAAGTATCATAAGTAGTATTATGCATGTCATGTTGATAAAAATATGATGTGTACTGTCTCATGAGATGAGAGTACTATCATAATATGATACCGTATCATGGCACATAAATCTAGAAAACTTCATGACAAATACATCATGTACACACATTTGCATTGAGATTCTACAAAACATTAAATATGACATAAATATGATACCATATTATGATACTATGCATTGTGGAGGTGGTATCATAAATTAGTATCATGTATAATATTTCCTATTGTGACTAGTCAAATCTAAGACTAGCCACAATGGGAGTATCATAAGTATAGTATCATGCATGCCATGTTGGTAAAAATCTGATGTGGCACACCAATAAATAAGGTGAAAGATGAGTGTGGTATCATAATATGATACCGTATCATAGCACGTAAAACTAGAAAACTCAATAGCAAATACATCATGTACACAAATTTACATTGAGATTCTACAAAACATTCAATATGATAATACTATCTTATGATACTATGCATTGTGGGATAGTATCATAAACTAGTATCATGTGCATAATACTAGTGTATGATACTTCCCATTGTGACTAGTCTAAGAGCAAGTATAATAAGTCCTAGTCAGCTGGCTATAAGGGTTAAAATAATATATTAATGCTTAGTTGGAGGAGAGAAAGGAGGAGAGAGAAGATGAGTGGACTCTCATGCAAGAGCCAGCTCTAGCACGTGCTCCTAGGTACTTTGTGAGAGTGAAATGTAGGCCATCCATTGATAAAGTAGTACATGATTATAGCTCACTATTATACGTGTTGAGCTACATGTTAGTTCTGAATGACGTAGCGCGTAGGCTTATAGCAAGACAGTTGGTTATCTTATTAAACTTGCTCTAAACACCCGTTTTTTTTGTTCCAACCAAGACTAGTGAGAAGCAATGCAAGCTACCAACCGCTTCTAGCGTAGGTAGGTGAGCCGTTGCTTCTGATGGCAGTGATTCCGAGTGATGCATCCGCACTCCAATCATCTCCTCGCAACGTGGCAGAAGGCATCTACCCCACATTAATTTGTCTTCTGTTTTTTCTGGAATCTGGATGCAGGGGACTCCAACGCAAAAAGGAAAGAAAAAGATGCCGGTGCCGGGGAATCGCAGCTGTTGTGTTCCGGTCGTCGTTTTCCTCCCGGCTCCACGGAGCCACGTTTCCGCACGCGGGCGGCGTCTCCCGCAGATTTTTCCTCCCAACGAGATTGGATTGGATCGCACCAATCCTAGGCCGAGCGAAGAGCCAATTCGCGAGCTCAGTAAATTTTCTACTCCACTGCCACTGGTAGCTCACCGGTGCACGTGCGGAATCGAATCCAATTGAATCGAAGCTCTCGGGACGAAGCTTCGCGCGGGCGAGAAATTCTTCGCGGCAACAGAGACAGGCTTGGAATTTGGAAAAAAGAATCGACGTTCTCCCCGCGGCTACGGAAAACCGGCTTCGGCTCCGTTCGGTACCCTCTCGATAAAGACAAAACGCGCGACGAGAAAACAACCGCGGGATCCATGGTTCAACCGTTGGACGCAAACGGATTAAAATAATAGTTTACGCTCCATGGTTAAAATTTAGGTCTGACTCCAGTCCAGCGGCTCGACTTATCAAGTTTGTTCGCTGAGACCGAAATCGCGCTCCCTCCCCTTCTTTGCAGCCCTAGAAGTACGCCGCCCTCTCGCCGTTGTAGCCAAGATCTGTTCGGGCCACGACTCGCCGAAGTCCATGCTTGGTGTAGGGGAGAGCCCTTGCCCGTATCGCTCGCATCCTTGTTGGCCGCCCATATGCTCGGAGCTCCCACTGGCCTCTACGTGCAAGGCAAGTTTGATCAATTGCATGGTACTATATTGATGAACTTTTCGGCGAATTAATGGCCATTTGCGCCAACTATGCTGACCATTTATCTATTCTTGTTGCCCCGCAGATGGAACTCAGGCAGTCGCTCGAGATGCTACGTAGGGAAGTCGTGGACACCTCATCCGACGAGACATCGCAGCTCTCGCGGCCTCCCTCATCCACGAGAACAATGCCAAGCGGATACCGATGTACAGGGGCTCAACGAGGGGCCACTCGATCAACGTCAAGCGCAAACGAGTGGGTGGCCACAACCGGCTCTATAAAGACTACTTACACCTCACCGATCCGGTCTACAAGGAAGTCATGTTCTGACGCTGCTATTGGATGTCAAGAAACCTGTTTTTGATAATTTTACGGGACGCTAGAGACTACGGCCCCTACTTTCGATGCATGTCTGATGCCACTGGTGAGCTAGTTAGGCTTCACCTCTTGTCGGAAGTGTTTTGCGGCTATTCGCATGCTTTCGTACGGAGTGTTTGGTGATAGCTTTGACGAGTACCTGTGAATGAGTGGGAACACCTTCCTTGAATACATGTACAGGTTTTGTCGAGCCATGATTGTGGTACTCGAGAAACTTTACTTAGGAGAGCCAACAGTTGATGACACATCACGGCTGTTGTCGATCAACAAGGCAAGAGGCTTGCAGGAAAAATGTCGAGCAGGCATTTGGTGTGCTTCAATCTCGGTGGGCTATTGTTCGTCACCTAGCTAAAACATGGTCTTTGAAGACCATACATGAGGTGATAACTTTTTGTGTGATCATGCACAACATGATCGTTGAGACATAGCGTCCTAATGGCCTCAATGACCACAATAGGAATTTTAGGGTGACTTGGTTAAGCCACAGCTTGGTGCAATAACATGAGGAGTTTCTGCAATAACACGGGGAATTTCTTTGATCATATGGGCATTGACATGCCATGAAGAGAATGAGCAGTCAATCTCCTCTCATTTTATTTGTCGATTATGAACTGTACTCTCATTTTTTATGCATAGCAATACATGCAAACTTTGTTATTTATTTGGATGTAATAAGTTTGTTAAACATCACATTCCAATATTTGTTTATTACATATCTATGTGACAATTTGAGAAGAATAGGGTGAGAAATAATCTAAAAATGCCTAGCGTCGGCGCGCTAGGGCCAATCCACGCAAACGGTCGATCGTAACTGAACAACCTATTTCATCTCCACGGCTCAATTCAAACAGATGTAGACGATCACCTTTTATGAGGGAAATGCGTCAATCCGCTGAAAATGGCTAGCTCTGTCATTCCCGGTTGGTGGTGGTAGCACCCAGCGCACTCTGATGCTTCATAGCTTATCAACTGCGAAGCTCTGAATCGCATTGACGTTTCATTCTCGGTTTTCCCATAAGCATTATCGGTACGAGAAGGGTAAGCTAGCGCAACTCCAAAGCGGTCACCTATTTTGTACGTAAATTGTGTTTGGTTTGGTCCTAGTTTTTGATATTTCTGAGATCACATTAGTAATTGGTTTTCTCGGTACCTACCTGTATAAGAAAAGACCAATCAATATTTTCTAAAATTAATACAACTTATTCAAATTTAACAAGTTTTAATAAATTATGGATAAATTTTAAATTTTATTTGAAAAATATCGGCTGATATTTGGACCACTATTTCCAAATATAGCCAAATATAGATAAACATAATCAACCAGACACAATAGCCCTTGTCCCATCGGTGGCCATTAATCTCATATTAGACTTTCAGAGGCCCAAAAATATAGAACACTAGAGACTAGAGAGCGTGTTAAAATACGATGTCATTGTTATCACCAGATTTTGGCTAAATCAGGAGGTGGGCCGCGATCAAGATGGGCTTGAAAGATTACACATGGAAGATCTATGAAGCGGCCTCGCACGGAGAATTTGGGCTAAGTTGCCCGTGTATCTTTAATTATGGTAGATTGTATCTAGATTAAAAGTTAGAGTTTATCTCGTGCACGGTTTAGTGCACGCCCTCATTAGAAAGTCCGCTGGACTATAAATATGTACCTAGGGTTTATGGAATAAACAACAACTCACGTTCAATCCAAAACAAACCAATCTCGGCGCATCGCCAACTCCTTCGTCTCGAGGGTTTCTATCAGGTAAGCGACATGCTGCCTAGATCGCATCTTGCGATCTAGGCAGCACAAGCTCACGTTGTTCATGCGTTGCTCGTCTTGAAGCGCTTTTGATGGCGAGCAACGTAGTTATCTTAGATGTGTTAGGGTTAGCATTGTTCTTCGTTTAAGCATGCTTACGTAGTGCAACCCTTGCATGTCTAGCCGCCCTCACGCCTATCTCAGGTGTGGGGGCGGCACCGCTTGATCATTATTTAGTAGATCTGATCCGTTACGATTGCTCCTTGTTCTACAAGGATTAGTTTAATATACGCAATAGTTAGGCCTTACAAAGGGGGAGGATCCGGTGGCACGTAGGGTGGCGTTCGCAAGTCCTAAACGGGATGTTCGAGGATCAACTCCATGTTGGTTTTTAGGCCTTGTTTAGGATCGGCTTACGAGCACCGTGCGTGGCCGCGAGGCCAACCTGGAGTAGGATGATCCGATTATGTGTTGAAAACCCTAAATCGTCGTAGATCTAATTAGCTTTATCTTGATCAAGCAGGACCACCAAGTATTCGTGCACCCCGTACGAATCATGGGTGGATCGGCTCTTTGAGCCGATTCACGGGATAACTGAGAGCCGATCGAGGCTCGTATTTAACGTTTACATGTATGCCCTGCGGGAAACTAAGCGAGGC
Organism: Lolium rigidum; assembly: GCF_022539505.1. Classification (NCBI taxonomy): domain Eukaryota; kingdom Viridiplantae; phylum Streptophyta; class Magnoliopsida; order Poales; family Poaceae; genus Lolium; species Lolium rigidum. Next base: position 139,517,490 of record NC_061508.1, read on the forward strand.
ATCCCCATCACCTTCCGACCGGGTATAGGTCGGGTGGCACGCCCTTGCACTTCGCATCGCCGCGTGTGACCGGAAGAGCATTGCGGGCCGTCGCTCGGAGGGGTCTCAGCCAGCCGCGGCTCTAGGCTCTTCCCGGCTCTACGGTGTTGACAAGGCCGCTGCCCGCCGGTGGGTTTTGGCGGTCAACACATTCGCGGCACGCCCGGTGGGACAAACGTCTACATCAACCACATCGCCATCTACATCCGGGATGGCGGGCGGCACGCCAGTCACGTGCGATGAGATCAAAGCCATCCTCGAAGCCGAACTCATCGGCTCCTCTGAGAAGACCCGGCCGCACGATATCAAGCTCGGTAGAGACCCACGTCCGGGGCCCGGCGTCGACACGGTGGATCTCAGCCACCCCATAGGTCAGCCAAAGTTTTCCTTTGGTGTCAATATGGCAGGGGTACGCAAGCCGCCATGACAAAGAGAAAACGAGAAAGCGGCCACTCCCGTGGCAAGGATGAAGAGGGGGCCGATCCGCGCGACCAACCCCAAGATGAGGACGGGCGGTACACGGCAAGGGAGGGGATAAGAAGCATGCGGTATCAACACCCACTCTCCGGGCACCTCCTCAACGGATACGAGCAACACCACGACCGACGTCGACGCTACGACGTAGATGACGAAAGGAATTTTCGGTACGATCACAGAGGTCGGGAAGGTACCGCCAACATGGTAGAAGCAACGACGGGTACGATCGTCGCGCCGAAGGAAGGCCAAGGGGCAGGGTGACATGGATAGGCACTGGGACTGCCCGTTCTTCAAACATTGCTGGGACTCAGGAATGAGCCGATTGCCAACAATCGAGGACTGCCCAGAATGCAAACAAAGGAAGAAGGGTGCCGCTAACGTGTATGTGTTCAGCCGTCTAGGGCCTTTCCCGCCTCGGAACAAGCATGCTGAGTCCGCTCAGGTAGAAGATCTCGAGGAGCTAGAGGACGGTGGTGAAGAATACAAATATCATCAGCCCAGGTGGTGCCCACGATGGGCTCGGCCGTTCCCGGAAGCGAAGAGTTCAGCGTCGCGTGGGTTGGAAGAAGGCTGAAAGATTATACTGCGCACGCTAAGGAAGGCACGGCTCTGATCTGGCCGCCAAAATTCTGCGAACCCTGGACAAGGAAGGTCAGCCACAAAGAAAAGAGTGGCGCCCCGAACGAGAGAAAAGCCGATGATGAAACATCGGGTGGCACAAATATGGTGTTTATCCTCCCTTCGGAGTTCGGTGCTCCGAGATTAGATGAGACATCCGTGGCACAACTTGGCTGCGGCCCACGGCCGGTTATCTTTGAGAAGCCACGAGAAAGGAGCTACGAGGCATGCGAAGGCCCTGTACTTACGAGGATATATCGATGGGAGGCTCTGTAAATAAGATCTTTGGTGGACACCGGAGCGGCGATTAACATCATGCCGTACTCTATGCTACGTCGGCTGGGACGCTCGAGTTCGGATCTAATCAAGACTAACGTAACGTTGAGCGACTTCAACGGCCAAGCGTACGAGGCACAAGGAGTTCGAACGTGGATCTAACCGTAGGAAGAAAAACTATCCCTACGACGTTCTTCATCGTTGATAGCACGGCCGAGTTATCTTTGTGTTCTGCGGGAAGAGATTGGATCCACGCCAAGCTGCTGCATTCCCTCCACGATGCACCAATGCATAATACGGTGGGATGGTGATGAGGTAGAGGTCGTCCAAGCCGATGACTCGGCCGAAGTTTCAACGGCCGGCATGAACGCATGGGAAGCAGCGAGGCCAAGAACCCCTCTCGAGGCATCAACTTGGACGGCTGCGAGCGCATCGATGTGACAAAGGGAAGGGTTAAGCTAGTTTTATCCAGCGGCACGACCATGTAGTTGAAGCCAAGCGATGTGCAAGCGGGCGAGGCTGATCCTTGTGATCGGCCCCAAGGGTCTATGAAGGAACATTACAAAACCTTCACCGAGCAAACAACGTGGAGGCCGATTCCGATAGTCGGCCGTGAATATCCTCACCATCCATACTGTCTGGGTTCAACACATTCATGAGCCGATATCATCAATTCTCTTGACAGAATCGGCTCGGGGGGGCGCCCAAGTGGATAAAACACGAGGATATGCAGTAGAAGTGTCCCATCCTGTGGCGATGGGTATTGGAGTATGGGGGCCGATACACAAATCGGCCGGGAATTCAAAAAATTTTAAGCATAGCCGATGTGCAGACATCGACTTAAGGATCAATGGAGCGTGAAATGGGTCTTCCTTTCAAGGACCCCTAATTCTCATTGGCAAGCCTTCAAGATCAGCGGCATTAGCGAGGTTTGAGGTCGTGGCTCGATTAAACGGCAAGTCGGGGTAGGGATGAGCCTTCCTAAGGCTGCGAGAACAGCCGATGACGAAGCAATCGGCTGCGACGTTTTGACCAAGATAGTGACTTAGTAGCTGTCACTTCTAGGGGGTGTTGCGTCCGGGGTTTGGAGGGCATCGGAGATTCAAAGACACCCCCAGCGGGAGCGTCCCGGCCTGCCGATAACGAAGAGCCGATAGTTGTTGGAGTCGCCTCGATGCTTTGCATTACAAGTTGGAAGCCGAGGGTGACCGATGTGGTGGGCTCATTGTTGTTCTCGCCCGGCGAGGCCCGGGGGCGGCTGGCCCCGAAGGATCCTTTGCTACGCGGACCAATTTCGTTGGAATCGGCTAACTCTGCATCACAACGGGCCTGAGGAATGGTGTTGATGTTGCGGAATTATCAGTTTCAATATGCAAGACGATTCAGCGACCTGAATCGGCTGTGTAGACTGTCAGCGGATGAAAGGTGGTCCACTCTCGGACGTGGTCGAGCCCAGGCCTGTTTGCCTGAATTATTGGTCTTCATCATTGTCGCTACCCCGGCTGAGGCTCGGGGGGCAACTTGCCGCGAGAGGTCCTTTGCTATAAGAAGGCCGAGTTCGCTAAAATCGTTTGGCTCTGCGTCTCAGTTTGATTTGGAGCAATGGTTGCTTTGAAAGAGAACAGAGCGAGGATTATAAAACGTTACTACGGAGGTAATGCCGTCCTGCGAAGTGGCAGCTTCGGCGTTTAAATTGATCCGACAACGATCTTAGGTCGCTTCTAGAGACAAAGAGGATGCGGAAGGGAAGGATGTGGCGGAAGAATGTACGAAGGCCTAGGGTTTGCACGCTTATGGCTGGGCCTGGTTTGACCGAGGAGCTTGGGTCCGGATGAATCTATCACAAAATCTATTGTGAGAGACCGATGCGATGCCATCGGCTTGCTGGGCATTGTCCAGATTGGCAATCGGCGAAAGCGAGTGAAGGACAATCGGCTAAATTATCATAGAGGGAATCGGCAAAATCGAGTTGGGGAATTTCTTCATTGATAAGCCAGATTTCTTACATAGAAGAGCTGATTGCTCTCAAAAGGAAAAACTAGGGGGATACATTGCCCCGTCTGCTATTGCTAGCCCTATGCTAAGACCCTATCTAGGGGCCGCTGCTGCCCTCGTCGTCGTTGTCACCGTCATCGCCGCTGCCGGCGCTGCTCCCTACCGGCTCGTCATCGCTTGCTCCGGCGGCCGCCGGCAGGACCCTCATCGTCTTCATCCTCTTCGTCGGCGTCGTCGTCACTGTCGACGTCGCTAAGGTTCTCGGGCCAGAGGTGGCGGCGTTTGGCCGGCGGCTCGTCGGAGGAGCTGTCTTCGTCCTCCTCCTCCTCTTCCTCCTCCTTCACCTCCTCGGAGGTGGTGAAGTCTGCCCAAGAGAGGCGATCGTCTTCGCTCTCCTCCACCGCTTCCTCGTCAGCAAGGAAGCGGAGGTCGCTCTCCCCGTCGGTTAGGGATTTGTCATCCTCGGACCTGACGGAGGAGTCATGGTCCTCTTTGTCCCACTTCGTTGGGGCGAGGATGTCGTACGCCGCTTGCGTACCCCACGAGGCGTCGACTCTCGGATGGGAGAGGACACGTGGGAAAGATCCGACGAAGAAGAAGAGGAAGAGGAAGAGGACATGGTTGCAGGGGAGGGTTTTTGGAGTGCTAATGCGGAAGGGGTGAAGAAGATAAGCGTTCGATGCGGTTAAATAAAAGGAGGTGGGGGTTTTTAATTTTCGAGCGGTTCTCGAGGACATGGTGCCAAAGCTGTCAAATCGTGCGAGAGAAGTTGGGAAGGCAAGTCGTCATGATGAGGCATGCTTGCGACAGTTCCGCTCTGTCTGTGACACGACCCCTGCGAGGAAAAAAACAGAGTGGTTTTGAAATTATCATTACCAAAATCAGGGGGGCATGTGTTATCACCAGATTTTGGCTAAATCAGGAGGTGGGCCGCGATCAAGATGGGCTTGAAAGATTACACATGGAAGATCTATGAAGCGGCCTCGCACGGAGAATTTGGGCTAAGTTGCCCGTGTATCTTTAATTATGGTAGATTGTATCTAGATTAAAAGTTAGAGTTTATCTCGTGCACGGTTTAGTGCACGCCCTCATTAGAAAGTCCACTTGGACTATAAATATGTACCTAGGGTTTATGGAATAAACAACAACTCACGTTCAACCCAAAACAAACCAATCTCGGCGCATCGCCAACTCCTTCGTCTCGAGGGTTTCTATCGGGTAGCGACATGCTTCCTAGATCGCATCTTGCGATCTAGGCGAGCACAAGCCCACGTTGTTCATGCGTTGCTCGTACTTGAAGCGCTTTTGATGGCGAGCAACGTAGTTATCATAGATGTGTTAGGGTTAGCATTGTTCTTCGTTTAAGCATGCTTACGTAGTGCAACCCTTGCATGTCTAGCCGCCCTCACGCCTATCTCGGGTGTGGGGCGGCACCCCGCTTGATCATTATTTAGTAGATCTGATCCGTTACGATTGCTCCTTGTTCTACAAGGATTAGTTTAATATCTGCAATAGTTAGGCCTTACAAAGGGGGGAGGATCCGGTGGCACGTAGGGTGGCGTTCGCAAGTCCTAAACAGGATGTTCCGAGGATCAACTCCATGTTGGTTTTTAGGCCTTGTTTAGGATCGGCTTACGAGCACCGTGCGTGGCCGCGAGGCCCAACCTGGAGTAGGATGATCCGATTATGTGGTGAAAACCCTAAATCGTCGTAGATCTAATTAGCTTTATCTTGATCAAGCAGGACCACCAAGTATTCGTGCACCCGTACGAATCATGGGTGGATCGGCTCTTTGAGTCGATTCACGGGATAACTCGAGAGCCGATCGAGGCTCGTATTTAACGTTTACATGTATGCCCTGCGGAGAAACTAAGCGAGGCATCCCCATCACCTTCCGACCGAGGTATAGGTCAGGTGGCACGCCCTTGCACTTCGCATCGCCGCGTGTGACCAGAAGAGCATTGCGGGCCGTCGCTCGGAGGGGTCTCAGCCAGCCGCAGCTCTAGGCTCTTCCCGGCTCTACGGTGTTGACAAGGCCGCTGCCCGCCGGTGGGTTTTGGCAGTCAACAGTCATTATGTTTATTAGCTATGCCTATAAAAGAGTGCCAAATTTATAGATCATGCGAAGTCTGCTCACTCTCCAACATGTCCCTTAGGGCACGCACAATGGGGTGACGGGTGATATCAGCCTTTTTTTAGAGGTGTCACGTCAGATTTTTGCTTAGTTGAGGGAGAGAGAATAAAGGAAGAGAAGGTTGTCTTCCCTTAGCTAAGAGATCATCTCTTAGAAAATAAGGGAAGACATTTTCTCCATTGTACGATATGTCTTCCCTTGGCAACATAATTTCCTACCAATTTTAATTGATTACCATTAATTGCTAGGGAAGGCTATAAGAGATAACACATTATATGACTTATATCTATTATCATCTCTAGATGATGTGGCGGTATAAGAGAAGGCGTGCCTTCTCTACCATTGTACATGCCCTTAGACTAGCCACAATGAGAGTATCATACGTAGTATCATGCATGCCATGTAGGCAAAAATCTTATGTGACACATCAATTAATGAGGAGAGAGGATAGGTAGATACGGTATCATAGTGTCGTCGTGGTGAACAGACAGATGCCATGTGATAGCTTAAGTTGAAGCCGAATGTGCGCTAGAGGATTTGGGGGATGGTTTTGGTAACAAGGGAAAGGATTCGGGGAGAAATTCCAGTATAGATTGATGAACTTGGCCCTTGGCCAGAGGTTGAAGAACGTACAGATTTACAAGATCCTGCTCTACTAGCTATACTAGCCAACTTCTCTCTCTGTCTCATGAGTCCTCCCGCGCAGGTGTGCGCCCCCTCTCCTTGTATAGGGGAGATGGTGGCTTACAAGGGAAGAAACCCTAATGGCATCTTTGATGAGCTAAGCTACTTTATAAAGCTTCTTTGGCCTTGATGACACCGGTCCTGTCTTTAATCAGGGAACGATGACCTCGTCCGGTACCTTTTACGTCACCTTCTGATTTAGCTTCAGAGCTTCGATTAAAGCTGATGTGTTTCGCTCATCCTTGTCCTCTTATCCTTCATGGAATCTTTGACCAAAGTGCCGACAGGCTACGGTTGAGCCTTTGTCGGTTCTTCGGTATCTTTATCCGGCTTCTTACCCTTTGTATCTCAATTTCTCCTCTTGGGCATATCTCCGGCTTAGATATCACCGGTTGCCTTTACTTCGCTATACCCCTTGATACGTCTCCAACGTATCTATAATTTCTGATGTTCCATGCTAGTTTTATGACAATACCTACATGTTTTGCTCGCACTTTGTAATGATTTTATGCATTTTCCGACACTAACCTATTAACAAGATGCCGAGGTGCCAGTTCCTGTTTTATGCTGTTTTTGGTTCCAGAAAAGCTGTTCGGGCAATATTCTCGGAATTCAACGAAACAAAAGCCAAACCTCCTATTTTACCAAGATGGACCCAGAACACCGAAGGAGAGACGGAGAGGGGCCGAGGGGCCCCACACCACCTAGCGGCGCGGCCTAGGAGGGGGGCGCGCCCAGCTATGGGGTGGGCCCCTCGGGACCCCTCCGACGCCGCCCTTTCGCCTATATATTCCCCGCGACGCAAAAACCCTATATGAATCAATAATATTCCAGAAAGACTTCAGGGGCGCCGCCGCCATCGCGAAACTCCGTTTTGGGGGACATAATCTCTGTTCCGGCACCCTGCCGGGACGGGGAAGTGCCCCCGGAAGTCTTCTCCATCGACGCCACCGCCTCCATCATGCTCCGTGAGTAGTTCCACCATGGACTACGGGTTCTAGCAGTAGCTAGTTGGTACTCTCTCTCCCATGTACTTCAATACAATGATCTCATGAGCTGCCTTACATGATTGAGATCCATCTGATGTAATCGGTGTTGTGTTTGTTGGGATCCGATGAATTGTTACATTATGATCAGTCTATCTATAAAATTTGTGAAGTTATTGTTGCTGCAATCTTGTTGTGTTTAATGCTTGTCACTAGTGCACGAGTGGCATGATCTTAGATTTAAGCTCTATAATTATTGCATAGATTGTATCTACAAGTTGTTTGCACATGTCTATGGCCGGAACCCGAGGCCCCAGAGTGACAGACAAGCTGGGATAAGCTGGAGGGGAAGGCTTAGATATGAGGATCACATGTTTTCACCAAGTGTTAATGCTTTGCTCACGGTGCTCTATTAAAAGCGGTACCTTAATTACCGAGTAGATTCCCTTGAGGCCTGGCTGCCACCGGTCTGGTAGGACAAAAGATGTTATGCAAGTTTCTCATTGCGAGCACGTATGACTATATATGGAAAACATGCCTACATGATTAATAAACTTGATGTTCTGCCTTAATGCTATTTCAATCCTATCAATTGCCCAACTGTAATTTGTTCACCCAACACTTGTCACTTGTTATTGGAGAGTTACCACTAGTGTAGATAGCTGGGAACGCCGGTCCATCTTTCATCATCAAATACTCGCTCGGTCCTTTATGTCATTAGAAGTAGTATCAACTATTTTACGGTGTCATTGCCTACGTATTCATGCTACTATTGCGTCTTTGTATTCTGCTACGCTGTTGCTGTATTCTTGTTACTATTGCTCTCATATTACTGCTGCTTTCACATCAACCCTGTTACTAGTGCTTTTTCAGGTGCAGCTGAATTGACAAATCAGTTGTTAAGGCTTATAAGTATTCTTCGTCTCCCCTTGTGTCGAATCAATAAATTTGGGTTTTTACTTCCCTCGAAGACTGTTGCGATCCCCTATACTTGTGGGTTATCAAGACTATTTTCTGGCGCCGTTGCCGGGAGGCATAGCTCTACTCATAAGTTCACCTGGGGAGTACACTCTACCTCTCTCTCTGTTTTTATTTTATTTTATTTTATTTTGTTTTGCTTAGTTTACTTTTGTCTAGTTTATTTCTGCTTAGTTTATTTCTGTCTAGTATTATTTTGCTTAGTTTACTTTTGTCTAGTTTGTTTTTGTCTTGTTTTATTTTTCTTATATACCGAAAATCCATAAAAATTTGAAAAACCGAAAAATTAAAAACTGTTGTTATGGGAGAACCCACAACCTATTTGGAGCTTATTGAAATATATATGAATTATAGAGAATCAAGAACGGGTAAAGTCATGAGTGATGTGATAGCAAAATTGAATACAATTGCTAAAATCTTGCTTAAACGCCATGATATAAACTGTTGCTCTAAACAGGATACTAAACATCTTAAATTTCAATGTGGCTTTAGTGAGGAAGTTTTAATTAAGAACTATAATTGGAATAGCTATATTCATTTTGGGTTCGAAGAAGTAGAACAATTTGTTTTGTTTATGGGAGCTTCTGAAATAGAATCCTTCATGTCTAAAAATTATGAAACCTGTATTGCTTGTAAGAACCTTAAAGATTATGTCTCTTCTATCCTTAATTTTTGCATAGAAAGTTACAGCAATAATCCTTATATCATTGATTATAAAGAGAGACTCATTCATGCACAAGAATGCACTCACAATTTGCAGGAACCTGTGAAAGAAGAAATTGATGAACACGAAAGCTCATTGGATGAAAAAGAGGAGGAGAGTGATGAACAAAAGGAGGAAGAATGGATTAGCTACCCATGTCAACCTTCTAATGAGAGTAACTCTTTATCTCTTACACTATCTGATTGTCCTCCATGCTTACCAAAGGAGGATGAATGTTATGTTCATGTGGATTCTCTTGAAATATTTCCTACGAGTAAAACTTGTGAGAATAATTATGCTACTGTTATCTATGATAATCCATGCTATTTTGATAAATCTTATGATAATGCTTTGTTTGTGCCTGATGTCAAAATGCATGGTACTAAAGAGTTTTGCTTGGCAAATGTTTATGATAAATCTCTAGATGATGGTCATATGTTACTTGATACTATTAATTGTACTACTAATGAAAATGGGATTTGAGAGGTCTTGACTTTATCTAGGAGTCCCATATCTTTTGAGAATGATCAATCATCTTGTTATATTACTGATAAAAGTGGGTTAGAAAGTTTTGATCCCACTCTTTTTGAGCTTGATAAAAAATATGTGTTTGTGGATCATGAAAAACATGCTTTATGTGATAGTTATATTGTTGAGTTTATTTATGAAGCTACTGAAAATTATTATGAGAGAGGAAAATATGGTTGTAGAAATTTGCATGCTACTAAAACACCTCTCTATATGCTGAAACTTTTGAAGTTACTCGTGTTTTATCTTCCTATGCTTGTCACTTTGTTCTTCATGAATTTATTTGTGTACAAGATTCCTATGCATATGAAGTGGGTTAGACTTAAATGTGTTTTGAATTTGCTTTTTGATGCTCCTTTTGCTTCATTTCCTATTTTTCATGTGAGCATCATTAAAATCTACTGAGCCCATCTTAATGGCTATAAAGAAAGCACTTCTTGGGAGATAACCCATGTTTTTATTTTGCTAATATTTTGTTGTGTCTTGGAAGTTGTTACTACTGTAGCAACCTCTCCTTATCTTTATTTTATTGCATTGTTGTGCCAAGTAAAGTCTCTAATAGAAGGTTGATACTAGATTTGGATTTCTGCACGGAAACAGATTTTTAGCTGTCACGAATTTGAGTAGATCTCTCTGTAGGAGACTCTAAAAATTCTGCCAAATTTCATGCGTGTTCCTCAGATATGTACGCAACTTTCATTAGTTTTGAGTTTTCTGATTTGAGCAACGGAAGTACCTCTAAAAAATTCGTGTTTACTGGCTGTTCTGTTTTGACAGATTCTGTCTCTGTTTTTTTGCATTGTCTCTTGTGGACTTTAAGTAAGGCTTTCTAGACGTGGAGAGCTGTAGCTAATGTTTTATTGAGTTCTTGCAATGTGTCACTACAGAACCAAAGTGGATTAATTTTTTTTGTGTACTAACCCCTCTAATAAAGTTTATGAGAAGTTTGGTGTGGCAGAAGTTTTCAAGGGTCAAGAGAGGAGGATGATATATGATCAAGAAGAGTGAAAAGTCTAAGCTTGGGGATGCCCCCGTGGTTCATCCCTGCATATTTCAAGAAGACTCAAGCGTCTAAGCTTGGGGATGCCCAAGGCATCCCCTCCTTCATCAACAACTTATCGAGGTCACCTCTAGTGAAACTATATTTTTATTCGGTCACATCTTATGTGCTTTACTTGGAGCGTCTGTGTGTTTTTATTTTTGTTTGTGTTTGAATAAATTCGGATCCTAGCAATCCTTGTGTGGGAGAGAGACACGCTCCGCTTTTTCATATGAACACTTGTGTTCTTCGTTTTTAATATTCATGGCGAAAGCTGAAGGCCGCAACACTTATTGATATTTGGTTGGAAACAGAAAATGCTTCATATTGTATTGAATAATTTGATACTTGGCAATTGTTTTGAGCTCTCAAGTATATCATGTTTAAGCTCTTGCATCATGTAGTTTAAACCTATTAGTGGAGAACTACCGTAGAGCTTGTTGAAATTTGGTTTGCATGATTGGTCTCTCTAAGGTCTAGATATTTTACGGTAAAAGTGTTTGAGCAACAAGGAAGACAATGCAGAGTCTTATAATGCTTGCAATATGTTCTTATGTAAGTTTTGCTTTGTACTCGGTTCATACTTGTGTTTGCTTCAAAGAACCTTGCTAGCCAAAGCCTTGTACCGAGAGGGAATGCTTCTCGTGCATCCAAAACCTTGAGCCAAAACCTATGCCATTTGTGTCCACCATAACTACCTACTATGTGGTATTTTTCTCGCCATTCCAAGTAAATACTTCATGTGCTACCTTTAAACAATTCAAAAGTTATTATCTCCTTATTTGTGTCAATGTTTTATAGCTCATGAGGAAGTATGTGGTGTTTTATCTTTCAATCTTGTTGGGCAGTGATGACCCACAAGTATAGGGGGTGTATCATAGTATCTTCGATAAGTAAGAATGTCGATCCCAACGAGGAGCAGAAGGTGTTGACAAGCAGTTTCGATGAAGGATTCACTGTAAATGCTCACGGACAAGTATTCGGGGGTTTTGATGTAACGGATGAATAAAGTATGAGTAAGT
>NC_061508.1:139529068-139604712 GCF_022539505.1 Lolium rigidum
TTGTATGTAGCGAAAGCACTAGACTAAAATCCCGTGTGTCCTCGAGAACGTTTGGTCATTATAAGTAAACAAACCGGCTTGTCCTTTGTGCTAAAAAGGATTGGGCCACTCGCTGCAATTATTTCTCTCGCATTTTACTTGCTTGTACTTTATTCATCGTTACATCAAAACCCCCGAATACTTGTCCGTGAGCATTTACAGTGAATCCTTCATCAAAACTGCCTGTCAACACCTTCTGCTCCTCGTTGGGATCGACATTCTTACTTATCGAAGATACTACGATACACCCCCTATACTTGTGGGTCATCAACCGGCATAGCTAGTCCCCGAGTTTCGGGTTAAGCACGCAGTACTTAACACGAAACTTGCCAAAAAACCGGCATAACCAGTCCCCGAGTTCCGGGTTAAGCACGCAGTACTTAGTGCGAAACTTGCCAACGGTTAGCTCTTGTTCTCATCTCTTTCTTTTACCGGCATCTCTTTCATACCGGCTTAGCATTCTTGGGCGTTTTTTTGCATCTTTTTCATATACCCGTATATAGCCTTCTTGGGCGTTTACCGGAATAGATTTTGCCAGCCTGGGCATGTTTGACACTTTGCCTTCTTGGGATTTTGTCTCATATACCGGTGTGAAGCCGAAGAACCCGTTGAAGAGACTGCTGAAGATACCACCACTGCCGACAACGAACCGGCCACCACTGGCCAAGCTCCGAGGAGTTCCTCTCCGGAATATGTCTGATGAACCTTATTCCTGTGTGTCAAAAAACCACTCGTGATATCCCATGCCGGGTGGGATGATGTAATATACAGTTAAATCCTTTTGGTGGTTGTGAACCGTAGCACTTTAATAGGTTTGCATGCCTGAACTCTTAAGCTTATTATGCTTAACCGGTAGTCTTGGTTTAATCGATACCTTTCAGTTTGTTTTGCCTCTTATTTTCATGGTGAACACTCCGGATTCATTCCCGAGTTCAATCCGGTGCACGCTTGGTTCTTTTGCTTTGGCTCTGTCTACCTCTTTTGGGTGTTTTGACGTATGAGCTCAAAGTTCTTTTGCCAAGCAAGCACTTTCTCGAACTTAGAAAAAATTCGATTTTTTCACAAAAAACAGTTATGACCAGGGTTAGTTAAATTTTCCTCGGTTTACTTGTTTTCAGTTTCTTTTTCGTTTTTCACGTGCTTAGGACCTTCCGGTTTATCTTGCTTCCCATGAAGCCGGGTTTCAGACAGCAGCTAAGTCGAAGCTCCTTTAGGTTTAGCACATTACTAAACCGAAAACAAAAGTTTCCAACAAACAAACCGGTATACGGAAAAAAGATAAACACATTGCATTGATAGAGGCCTAAAAGTGGTAAAGACTCCGGATTCATTCCCGAGTTCAATCCAATGCATGCTTAGCTCTTTTACTTTGGCTCTGTCTACCTCTTTTGGGTGTTTTGACGTATGAGGCCCAAAGTTCTTTTGCCAAGCAAATAATTTCTTGAACTTAGAGAGAAAACTCAAATTCTTTTACAAAAAACCGGTATAACCGGGATTAGTTAAACTTTCTTCCGGATTATTTGTTTTTGGTTTCTTTTTCGTATTTCATGTGTTCAAATCCTTCCGGTTTGTCTTGCTTGCCATGAAGCCGGGTTGTGAACAACAGCTAAGTCGAAGATTTACCTTTAGGTTAAACACACTACTAAACCGGAAAAGCCAACCTTAAGCAAACAAACCGGTATACGGAAAAAATAAACATATTGCACGCAATTTCGATAAAGGCAATCCCCGAGATTCATTCGAGGTGCTGGCATACTACTAATAGCAAATAAGGTACAAAAAAGGAACTCCTTACATTGCACCTTCAGGAATGGAAAGGGCGGAGAAGGGCTACATTCCGTAGCAGCTCGCCAGTCATCATCACCTCGACGCTGCCAGCGGCGCGGTCGGAGCGCAGCCCGCAAGCAGCCGAAAATGTTGGTGGATCCGGCGCACCAGCACCAGGGATGGGCACTGGGGCTCCGGCGCGGTGCCGAGGTAGATGCGGTGGGAGCCGAACTCGATGATGCGGCCGTTCTGCGGGTAGCGGCCGCCGTTGGCGAAGCAGCCCGCGTTATCGTCGATGAAGTGCAGCGAGCCGAGGCGGTAGACGAGGCCAGAGACCACGCGCTCGCCGGAGACGGTGAGGAGGCCCGCCCGAATATGAACTCCAGCAAGCGCAGCTGTCAGCCCCATGGTGGGCGCCAACTGTCGTCGTGGTGAACAGACAGATGCCATAGGATGGCTTAAGTTGAGGCCGAATGTGCGCTAGAGGATTCGGGGTAGGGTTTGGTTAACAGGGAAGGAAGATGGAAAGAAACCGGTATGTATTCCTTAACTTGACCCTTGGCCAGAGGTAGAAGATGTACAATACAAGTCTCTTCCTCTTAGCTGATGAACAACCTAAGAGCATCTCCAGTCGCGTCCCCCAAACCGTCCCCCAAAGCGATTTGGGGCGCGCCGGACAAAAAAAGCGTTCCAGCCGCGTCCCCCAAAGCCCTTTTTTGTCCGGCGCGCCCCTATACGGTGTCCGGCGCCCCGAGCCCATCCCCGTCCCACAGGGGACGCACCGGGCACACCGGACACAACGAAAAGCGAGGCGAGGAGGCGCGGGGCCGACGCGTCAGCGGCACAGTTAATTTTAACCTAACCGTCGCCTACCTCGCGACGGAAGTTGTTCGCGCGCAGCGGCATCTTTGCCTTAATGGCGACGGAGGGGCGGGCGAGACGTCTCGTCGGTGCTGCGCGGCCTCCACGCGTCGCCGGCGTTCGCACGCCACCGCCCGTTCCCGCGCGATCTTCCCGCCTCTTCTCGTACTGTTCCCGCGCTTTCTTCCCGACGCCGGCGTCTATAAAAGGTCTCCCGGCTCATCAATGGTAGCCACCACACCCCGCCGGCAACAAACACAGCCCTCGTCGCTCCACGGCCGTCTCCTCCATCACCGGTGGCAATGGCGAACCGCCCGGCGATGGCCACTTCCTCCACCGCCGTCTCCTCCATTGACGAGCCGGCAGCGGCGTGCGGCACTCGAGGAGGCACTCGAGGAGGAGGCCCGCCGCCGGCGGATCTAGCGGCGTTCTCCGCCGCCCTCGCCTCCGCGGCCGAGGAGGCCGCGGCGGCGGCAGCGTGGCGAGGAGCGAGCAGTGCGACACCGTTGCGGCGTTCGACGCCTCGACGGGACAAGAGGCGCGGCGGCGCCGGTACCGGGAGGACATGGAGCAGCGATGGGCTGACGAGCGCCGGCGCCCGGCGCGATGAGCGGCAGGCGCTGTTCCGTGAACGGCGTGACTCGATCGAGCGTCGGCGGCGTGAGTCGATCGAGCTCCAGCAGCAGGCGACGGCAGAGGAGCGTCGACAGCGGGAGTCGGCGCTTACGGCGCTATGGGAGAGGCGGGCGGAGCAGTTGGCGGCGGCCGACGCGTTTGCGGCGGCGATGATGGAGGCGCCACCAGATGTGGAGGAGGAGGCGCCAATGGAGGAGGAGGCCGAGGCGGAGGAGACCGAGGTGGAGGACGACGACGACGACGACGAGTTCGGCCGGTCCGACGACGACGCCCCGCACCCGGACGAGACGGCCGATCAGCAACGCGCCCTCGTCGAGTCCTTCGAGTCGGAGAAGAAGCTCCGGGACGACGCCCGTGCCCGCGAAGAGGCGCGGATTCGTCGCGCCGTCGAGCTCTCCCTCCGGGCGGCCCGGCGGGGAGGGCGGAGGAGGACTATCGGCGGGAGCGGCACCGTCCGGCCACCGCCGAACGCAAGGAGAGGAGGCGCGCGCGAGGAGGAGCTGCGGCGTAGGGGAGGCGACGACGGGCGGGGCCGTCGAACGCGCCGCCGGGCGGTCGGTAGCCTAGGTTTAGATGAAATCTAGCCGTTTTCATTCAAACTTTGTAATATATAATCAAAATTGAATGAAAACCTTTATTTTCCTGCACAAATATTCATTTGGGGGCGGCGTTTGGGGGACGCGGCTGGGGAGCGACGTCCCCCAAACGCGGCACGAGCAAAACACGTCCCCCAAACGCTCAATCCGGCGCGGTTTGGGGGACGGTTTGGGGGACGCGACTGGAGATGCTCTAACTTCTCTACTGATTGATCTCTCTCGCGCAGGGGTGTGCCCCCTCTCCTTATATAGGGGAGAGGGTGGCTTACAAGGGAAGAAACCCTAATGGAATCTTTGATGAGCTAAGCTCCTTTATAAAGCTGCTTTGGCCCAGCTGGCGCCTGTTATGACTTTAATCAGGGAGCAGTGACCTCCGCCGGTATCTTTAACGTCATCTTCTTGCTTTGGCGCCAGGGCTTCGTTTAAAGCTGATTTGCTTCGCTCATGTTTGTCCTCTAGCTCCTGAAGGAATCTTTGACCAGAATACCGACAAGCTACAGTAAGCCACGATTCCGGTTTTCCGGTACCTTTGCTTCTGGCTCCGGTACCTTCTCACTTAGCCGCACAGCCTCTCAGAGCTAGTACTTCGGTATACCCCTCTGGGGATACCAGTTTACACCAGCTCCGGTTAGCCGAACTTTAAAGATTCCGGATCACTCTGTGATCCGGTTTAGCGTTACCCAAACATGATGAACTTGCCATACTCTTGGCCTACCGGGGGCCATCCCCCCAGCACATGGGACGTAAAACTATAAATTTTAGTGGCAAACACATCATGTACACAAATTTGCATTGAGATTCTACAAAACATTAAATAGGATGGACCTATGCTACTAATTCATAATACTATGCATTGTAGGTGTTGTATCATAAACTAATATCATATGTATGATACTAGTCTATGATACTTCCTATTGTGACTAGTCTTATATTGCCCCTGCCAACAAAATAAGTAGTTCTTCCACTCCCACTAAATGCACTCTATGCTTCCAAGCACCCATAGAAAAGTGTCTGCAAGCTTCAATTACCGACAACCGGGATGTGTCTGGAGCATTTAGTTGTCTCAGATATTGTTAAACAAACATAGAAACCATAATTCGAACATGTACATTGATTCTAGGCATGTGGACTTGCTCATCCACATGTAATCATCATCACCGACAATGCAATAGGCAAGCACCAAAACACCTGCAATGCATTTCTAATAGGAAGAAAGCTAACCTTACCAAGAGCTTGCATATGAAGCAGTTGTCATATCTCTTCACTCCGTTCATAAAGCGGAGGAAAATTAGCCCTGATAGCCAAAACTGGTGTCAGAACAAAGCATTGTATAGATGGTTGGTACAATGAAAGTAGTCGCCGAAAAGTTGTGCATGGCCAACTTCTCTTTTACGACCCAACACCGTGCTATGTTCCTTGAACGAGCCCAGGGGCCTTGGACGCTTTTTTCAGTGTTGTCATGCATGAGAAGGGTCACCATCATCAACAATTCGTTATCATCGTCAGAGTCATCATCCACCAACATATCAATGACATGGTTGTCAAAGAACCTGTCTCCGGTATCGTCGATCCATGGTCTACGCAAGTTCAAATATATAAACAAACATCACAAATATATCACTAGAGAACTTCTAGGAGGCAAAGGGCAATAGCATAACACCTCTAAATGAGGCGGGAAAATGGCCAAAAATCCTTGCGCGCGGGCGCAGTTCGCAACTTGTTCTATCTAGAAAGCATACCAGACGAGTGAAGACGACCTCTTCCAGCGAAAACGATGGTTCAGGTGGCGGTGGCGGGGGGGGGGGGGGGGGATGATGCAAATGAAAAGGCTTAGCGACCGAGCTTCTCCAGCACCAGCAAGACCACCCAAAATTGTCCTACAAAACGCCCCGAGCTCGTTCGTCTACCAACGGTAGTGGAGGGTGTGGAAAATCTTCGACCGCGAACCCCCTCATTCGTTTACCAACATTTTTTCCAAGAAAAAAATTTCATGTTCATGTCCCCCTCATCCCCGATGACCATTTTGTGTAGAATCACATATGTTTTCATGATTCTATGGAAGTACTTCTTGTCCCAAAAAACAAGCCAGACCTCCTTGTCCTAAAATTTCTCTCAATGTACTTCTGACATGATTCTTGAGCCTTGGAAAAAACATATTTCTTCATTGGAAAACAACCACACACACATTTGAGTGAGGCATCTTCTCCAATGCAAAGATACTCATCGGTGTAATTAGCCGGAATGTGGTATGTCATCGTTCTCATTGCATCAAACAACCACACACACTTAAGAGAGGTATCTTTTCCAATGCGAATATACTCATCGATGTAATCATCCAAAATGTCGTATGCAATCATTCTCATTGCGGTAGATACCTTTGGTATGGACTAAATCCTAGGAGACCGACATCATTTCTCGGGTGACAGAAATAACATGAGTTTTCCTCGCAATCATCCACTATTTTGAGAAAAAAAAGTATCTACGCATTTGATAATGCATATGAAAGAGATGTGATGGGTAGGTGCAGACCTCAACAAAGTAATCTTTCATGAGCATGGTGTGGCCACGATATCGATTACGAGAAATGCAAAAGCGGACGACCGTCGAGCCTTGGCTCTTCTGTTTCTTGCCGTCGATGTGTGTCCTTCATGGTGGTGACCAAGATGAGATTCTCAATGTTGTCGTCCTAAAGAAATTCTTCGATATTGGAATCATACGAAGACGACGACGAGTCCTCGAGCAAAAATCATGCCGTGGACGAATTCATCTACTCACAAAATTCTATGTCCACACTAAAATACTCGATTCTAAATTAATTGGCACGGCTTTATACATACACATGTGTATGTAAAATCATTTTAGTGTATAGATAAGGCGATAACTAATTAATTTGGAACGGAGGTAATACTAAGAGCAGGTCTAACAGACCCCTTAAAAGCCCCAACCCCGTAAAATAACCGCCAATATATGGGGTAGAACTCTACCCGGCCGTCTAGCAGACCCCGTAAATCAGCCCCCGGTATCGAATTTTTACAGTTTTGGCTACGGGGCGGCTCCTCGCCCCTTACAAGTACAGGGTGGGAGGGTGAATACAGGGCGAACCCCTCACCCTTGGCGGGCTGAAATTTCAGCTCGTGAATCGCTTCCGCGCACTGTGGCGGGCGGCGGCCATGGCGGGCGTCCGGAGCGGGAGCGGGCGCGACCGGCGTGGGGACAGCCGGAGCGGGCGCGGCCGGGGCAGGAGCGGGCGTAGCCAGTGCGGACGCGGCCGTGGGGGGCGGGGGGCGGCCGGGGCGGGAGCGGGCGCGGCCAGCCATGGCTCGCGCGCGGCCGGGCGGGGAGCGGGCGCGGCCGGCCGTGGCGGACGGGGGCGTCCGGGCGGAGGCTGGAGCGAGCGGCCACCGAGCCGGAGCGGGCGGCGGCCGGCGGCGCGGAGCGGAGCGCGGCCATGGCCGGGGCGGGGACGGCGGGCGGCCGGGGCGGAGCGAGGGCCGGCGGCGGAGCGGGGCCGGCGGCGGGGTGCCGGGGCAGGCGAGGGCGGCCGGGGCAGAGGGCGAGCAGGGTCGGCCGGGGCAGTTTTGAAGAACTGTGATGCACGCACGAGGAGGAAGAAAGAGACAAGGAAGAAGAGAAGAAATTTTTTTTGGCATATTCTGGGAATATTCTTCTTTACAGTTTAGACATACGGGGTCTGCTAGCTCGTCCGAGTTTTCGGCCGGCGAAAAGTGAATACAGGGCCCTGTACTCGCGTTTTAAGGGGCGAAAAAATACGGGGCCTGTTAGACATGCTCTAATTTACTACCCTCCGGTCCTGAATACTTGTTCGTGTTCAGTGAATCTAGATACTTTTTAACCTACTTTTTACCTAAATCTGTGATACTCCGTAGATGTTTTAGGCCAGAGGAGGGAGTACCTCTAGTTCATAGTATTAATTGTCACAAATTTGTCTAGATTCGTGCAATCAAATTTATGTCAATAAATATGGAATGGTGATAGTATTCCGTCCATTTCAGATTAAGTATGGCAGCTATTTGTCAAAATAAACGTAAACTCGTCCAGATACTTTACATAATGTATCTAGACCAAAATTTTATCACAGCTGTGAATGGAGGAAGTATTTTGCAGCTCTTGTCCATAGGAGAGTCTGGCTCCGATATCCCACGTGCTCCTTTGGGCACATAATTCCTTTGGCCATATTTAGAAACATTTCTACTCCGCTGGCAGAACCTTATCCTCGTGCAAATCGCTACATTATCCGTTTTTATGGAGGAAATTGCAGCTTCCACCAGGTTCTGTTCATTTCGTTGCCCAAAACACCACATTGACAAAACTTTTGCAGTCTCCACCAGTTCTACATCTAATCAGTTGCAACCCAGTCTAAATACTCATTTTATCAACTTTAATAGCTAAACTGACGAGTCAGTTCCAAGCCTGTTTTTAATCTTGTATCGCACCTCCCCATGAACAGAAAAGGGAAACGGCTCACGCTTAGAGCATCCCTGCCGTGTGTTACCAACGACGTCTGGCGTAAGCTTCGGAAACACCCGATTTTATTCAAATTTCATTAAATTTACAAGTTTAAATAAAATACGTGAAATTTGAACACCTAAACTACTCCATGTCGGGCTCCTCCTCCGCCGCATCCTCCTCATTGATGGCCGAGTTGCCACCCGCGCCTGCTCCTACCGTGTCGGCTGCACTAGTTCCTTCGCTGGCCGTGAGGTCAACGAGTTTGCCTGACTTGCTGGCCGACCATGCAATGCCGACGGAAAGTGGCGCCACCCAAGCGTGTCGGTCGTTCATCGAGTTGGCTGGGCTTGAAGAAGCCCTGGCTCCTTCCCTGGCGCTACGCATCACCACCACCTGCGGAGTGTACTCCTCCTCCTTCTCCCACCTCTACATGGCGGAGGTGTCCGCAGGCTCGTGCTTCATGCAAACTCGACCGCGAGGCGGCTATGGATAGCGCGCCTGGCGGATCATAATCCCGCCAGTGCGGCGGCTCCTTGGAGAGACATCGGCTCCTCCTTCAAGATGACGCGTCGGCGTGTCATGGACGAGGAGGAGCGCGAGGACGACGAAACGGACGCCGTCCTCCTGAGAGCCCACCTTTATAGCCAATGATGTGCACTGCGGACTTGTAAATTGTCAATATGAACTATTTTATATTCTAAACTGCAAAAAAATGACAAAATCTGACAAATTTTGTAGTGTTGAAATATGCACTATTCACTATAAAATTTGTGAGGTTTTGTCATTCTTGTGTGTCTTAGAATACGAAGTAGTTTGTATTGAGATTTTACAAGTTCGTAGTATACATCAATGGCTACCTCTAGAATTTTATTTCAGATATTTTCTAAAACTCTCAAATACAAATTTCAAGTGTTTGAAAAGAAAGCGGTAGTTGTAGCTTTTGCTTCCACTTTAAGTTTCTCCACTGTTATGGTCATATTCTATTTTATATATCGTGCACTGTTAATATTTATTGTCTCCTAAACTACACTCTTAGATTGCTGCACCATTTCTAATTTTTTTGGCATGCACTTTACTAAAACAACTTCCCATTGTAATTTTGTTGCTAGGTTAGCTGTCAATATGGTATTAGACTGAACTGCAAAGGATTAGATGTAGACCTGGTGGAATGTGCAAAATTTCTGTCGATGTGGTGGCATGTGCAACGGTTTGAGATGAGCCTGGTGGAGAGTGCAATTCCCTCGTTTTCATGCAAACCAAAAAAAAATCAGCTGACAGTTTCTAAAAAGGGCACAGCGTCAGTATACTCGGTCAATCTCAAAATATCTCCTTCCATGTCCCGAAATTGTTTGTCTCAGTGAACAGTGATCAGAAGCAATAATAGCCGGCCCCACCTGCAGGGAGAAAATAAATTTTCGCCAAAAAAACTCCCACCAACCTCCCCGGACCCTGGCGCTTATAAACCAACTGCCCTTTGCTCCTCCGCCTCCACGGGAATCCACCACCACCACGGGACACGACACGAGCCTGATTGAAACATGTCCGCCTCACGCGCGCTCCTCTCCAACCCGCACGCCGTCGCGAGCCCGACGGCGTCGAGGGCGGCGCGGGCCCGCCTCGCCGCGCCCTCAAGGACGGCGGCCCCGCTCGCGCGCCTCCGCATTCGATCCGCGATCCTGTCCTCGCCGGCTGCCGCGGCACCCGTGGCCACGGCCTCGGAGCCGAGGCGCCGGATCTCGCGCACGGGCTCGGACGCGTCGCTGCGGCCCAAGCCCGCGGTGCTGGTGGCGGAGAAGCTGGGCGAGGCCGGGCTGGCCGTGCTGCGCCAGTTCGCGGACGTGGAGTGCGCCTACGGCATGTCCCCCGCCGACCTCCTCGCAAGGGTGGCGCAGTTCGACGCGCTCATCGTGCGCAGCGGCACCAAGGTCACCAGGGAGGTGCTGGAGGCCGGGCGGGGCCGCCTGCGCGTCGTGGGCCGGGCCGGCGTCGGGATCGACAACGTCGACCTCCAGGCGGCCACCGAGGCCGGCTGCCTCGTCGTCAACGCGCCCACCGCCAACACCGTCGCCGCCGCCGAGCACGGCATCGCGCTGCTCGCCTCCATGGCGCGCAACGTCGCGCAGGCCGACGCCGCGCTCAAGGCCGGTGAGTGATTCATCTCTGCTGCTTCCGTAAAACTTTTTAATACTACTCTACACCATTAAAATGGGTTGAATAATAGGACCATCCTAGTAGTTCAAATTCTAGCAAGCTAAAGTATGTGACGTCGACGTCCGATTCTGAAGGACGCATAATCTACGCTGCTTATTGATCCTCAGAATCGGACTTATAATTTTTTAAGTAATTGTATACTACTCATTTCTGTCGTCCCACGTCATCGACGACGACATTGCAACTTTTGATGATTGACTCACCCAAAAATTACTGTAAAACAGTCAAGTAATTTAACAAATGTCACGTGGTGATCAAGCTTGTTGTTCAAAATCCACTTCAAGCTGTTCTTGTTTTGTGCCAAATGAAAAATTAAACTCCAATTTCAATTTATGGTGGTCCCCCTTCAGTTGGAGTAGTTAATTATGTTTGGATCGGATCACCAAAACGAGGACTGGTAATACTGAAGATGGGCAGGTTCAATGAATCTGGTTGTGTCTACTGACCTTGGAAAACTGTAACAGAAACAGAACAGACACTTTTTTATACAGCTTAAAATGGGTTGAATAATAAGACCATCCTAGTAGTTGATCAAGTGCCACTAGTTCAGATTCTAGCAGGCTACAGTATGTGACGTCGACGTCCGATTCTCAAGGACTCATAATCTATGCTGCTTACTGATCCTCAGAATCGGACTTACAATTTTTTAAGTCATTGTATACTAACTTCTGTCGTCCCACGTCATGGACGACGACATTGCAACTTTTGATGATTGACTCACCCCAAAAATTACTAGTACAGCTAACCAATTTCACATGGTCATCAAGCTTGTTGCGATCATATCAAAATTCATTTCAAGCTAATCTCGTTTTGTGACAAATGATTAAAAAACTCTGATAGTAGTATCATTTTATAGTGGTCCCCTTCAGTTGGAGTATAGTTAATTCTGTTCGATCGGATCTCCAAATTGAGGAGTAGTATGTTTTACTAGTACCCCTATACTCGGATTCCACTGAAGATGGGCAGGTTCAATGAATCTGGTTGTGTCTACTGAACTTGGAGAACTGTAACAGAAACAGAACAGACACTGTTTTGTTTGTGCAACAGTTGCGAGTTGGCCATGGGGGCGACAGATGCAATTATTGGATTCAATTGAGTCTCCCTTCGGGACCCTATAGTACATTATTGCGCCCCATGAACACCGGAAGGCCGCTAGGAACATCATTTGTAGCAGATAGGACGCAAATAGACTTTGCCTGTATTCACCGTACTAGAGTTAAATGACACCCAATAATACAACTGTAACAGTGTGCTGAACTGTTACAAAGGAAAATGAACAATGGGTTCGGCAGGAGCGTACAGATATCATTTTTTACGGTGATGTTGACGGCCTGTTTGCTGTTGTGATTGATTGAGTATACTTTATTGCATTTGCTCTCTGAAGTCTATATCAGATCATGACAGCTTATTAGTGTAGCCAAAAGAGATGCATCGAATCTCTAGGTAAGGGGTATAAGATTTCTACTGGTAGTTGACATAGCAGATTATGCTGTCAACATCTTTGCTAATCATGACCGTACCTGCTTAATGCTTATTGAGGAATCTATGCAATATAGTTTTGGTAATATATCCCTAGCTTGTACTACAATTTGATTCGTCCGGGGCATGATGCCTCAGTTTAGTGGGAATAGGAACCCTGCTCAACAGCTTTAGCATTTTTTATCTTTTTAGAAAGGGGCTACCTATTTGCCAAAGTTCTCTGGAAAGTGAAGCAAAACCACTGTTGAATGTTTTGGTAGCTCTTGTTGCTTTCTGGCACTTATGTCGCTGAAATATTAATGTTTTGCTTAGTCTTTTGCCCCCAAAAGATGGTATGATGTTATTGAACTATCCCGTAGGTATTTTCAGTTTTCACCATAGAGTTCAACGACATTCATGTCACAAATGACATTTGGATAAATTGTATTCCTATCTGACATGTAAATTATACAGTTGCTTGTAATTTTAACTGCACAATACAAAAGTATGTACGAACCAGTTATGCGAATGAACAGGTTCGTTCTTGTTAATAAATGTATTGAACTCATTTGATACAGGTAAATGGCAAAGAACCAAGTATGTCGGAGTTTCCCTTGTTGGAAAGACTCTTGCCATCATGGGCTTTGGAAAGGTTGGCTCAGAGGTAGCAAGGCGAGCGAAAGGGCTTGGGATGCATGTGATTGCCCATGATCCCTATGCCCCGGCTGATAAGGCCCGTGCCATCGGAGCTGAGCTGGTATCTTTTGAGGAGGCCATAGCCAAAGCTGACTTCATCTCCATCCACATGCCGCTCACCCCAACGACATCCAAGGTCTTCAACGACGAGTCCTTCAAAAAGATGAAGACCGGTGTACGGATCATCAATGTGGCTAGGGGTGGAGTGATCGATGAAGATGCTCTGGTTAGAGCACTTGACTCTGGCAAAGTTGCTCAGGTGATTAGTAATTTCTGCTTCACAACTTTCTTCCAACTCATTAGTGAGAAGACTGGTCTGAAATGTAGAGCTTTTATTTGCCAATCTGGATCAGGCGGCTCTTGATGTCTTCACAGTGGAGCCCCCGCCAAAGGACAGCAAGCTGGTTCTTCATGAAAATGTCACTGTTACGCCTCATCTAGGAGCAAGCACAGTGGAGGCCCAGGTCTGCATCTTACCTACAACCATATTGATACCTGTCCTAATGGATGCTGGCCGCTGTTCCTGATGTTCTAACTTTACTGAACTCACCACATTGTAGGAAGGCGTCGCAATCGAAATAGCCGAAGCTGTCGCCGGTGCACTGAGAGGTGAACTCTCAGCGACTGCTGTGAATGCTCCCATGGTCCCAGCAGAGGTACGAAGCTTCTTGACATGTCACTGGCGCACTGCAATTATGCAAGTTCTTGAACAACTGTAACTCTGTTTCTTCCCTTTATAGGTTCTTTCAGAGCTCGCTCCCTATGTTTCACTGGCAGAGAAGCTGGGGAGGCTGGCAGTGCAGCTCGTGGCCGGAGAAAGTGGCATCAAGGGTGTCAAAGTAGTGTACACCTCAGCGAGAGGCCCTGACGACTTCGACACTAGGCTCCTCCGCGCAATGGTGACCAAGGGCATTGTGGAGCCCGTGTCTAGCACATTCGTCAACCTCGTGAACGCTGACTACACAGCAAAGCAGCGCGGCCTGCGCATCACAGAGGAGCGGGTCTCCCACGACAGTGGCGCCGCCGAGGCACCGCTGGAGTCCATCCAGGTCCGTCTGTCGCACGTCAAGTCCAAGTTCGCCGGCGCAATCAGCGACGGCGGGGACATTGTCCTTGTAGGCAGGGTGAAGTATGGCGTACCCCACCTGACCGTTGTTGGTCCGTATGAGGTTGACGTTAGCATGGAGGGCAACCTGATCCTCTGCCGGCAGATCGACCAGCCTGGGATGATCGGCAAGGTCGGGAACATCCTCGGCCAGAAGAACGTGAACGTTAGCTTCATGAGCGTCGGCCGGACCTTCCGTGGCAAGCAGGCGATCATGGCCATCGGCGTCGATGAGGAGCCTGACAAGGAAACGCTCGAGAAGATTGGTGCGATCCCGGCGGTTGAGGAGTTTGTGTTCCTTGAGCTATGATGATTGAAGGGAAGTCTGCCTAGGATAAGTAGTAGCGCATCGTCGGTTTTATGGCCACGCGGAGCAAGTGATCCGTGGTCCGTCGCGGGACTTCTACATTTTTGAAGCCTGAAGATTGGAAGAAGTATACATAGGCAGGGCGCCTTCGCTTGGCCCCTGTTTGAATAAAAACGATGTATGTGTGTATGTATGCCCTGTGTGTTGATGTATGTTTGTGGAGAACAGTACTGCCATATTGTATTGTTTGATGCAATAAAAATGTGCTAGTAGCCTAGTATACTACTACAGCTTCATTGGTTGCCTGTTTTGTTAATCCATAAAATGATTATACTCTGTTTCTACGTCCCTTTCAGGCTTTCAGTGATTGAAGCAGCCACCTCGAATTCCATTATCCTGCCGGCTGCAGAAGTCGAATCAGCTTCGCTGGGGATGGCACGCTCAGCTGCCGGCTGCAGTTGATCCATGCACACATTGAGGTCGAGGGAATGCGTCGGGACCTGGCTCGGGACCCAATCTGGTCCTGTGTGAGCTTTCTTTCTGTTGCAGAGCTGGTAAGAGCATCTTCACTCGTTGGCGCTCTCCACGTTCAAATCCGGCGAAATTTTTCTTTAGATTGGAGGAAATTTTGACCTGGGGAGCACCGAAGTTCCAGCCGTCCCCCCGGCAGGACACCCCCAACCTCGGCCATTTGACATATTTCAAACAAATTCGACATAAAATTTAACAAGTTCGACGAACAAGATTCAGAAAATTGCTGAAACAAATTCGGCGAAAATCAATACAATGTTTAACAAGTGCTGAAACAAATGAAGCACACAATTTCACAAGTTTTGAAACAAATTAATAAAGATAGACTAGTTGGCGTCGGCGTTGGCGTTGTCTCGGAGCGTCTCCACCAGATCATCTTGCAGCCGTTGATGCATTGTAGAGTCTCGAATCTCCTGGCGCATAACAATGAAGGCGGCCCATGATGTCGGCACCTGGTGATTAGACTGTGCAAGAGGACCCTCTCTCTCATATGGTGCTTCTTGCTCAGCCAGAGGAACCGGATGTTTTCGCTCATTTTCAATAATCATATTGTGTAAGCACACACAACAGTTCATCACCTCCCACATCTGATCTTTGGACCAAGTCATAGCGGGAAACCGGACGACAGCAAATCTCTGCTGGAGGACACCAAATGCACGCTCGACGTCTTTTCGGCAAGTTTCTCGTTTCTTGACAAACTCGGAATGTTTGGGGGTGCCGGGTTTCGAGATAGTCTTCACAAATGTTGCCCACTTTGGATAGATACCGTCTGCAAGGTAGTATCCTTTGTTGTAGTGCCGACCATTGATCACATAGTTCACCGGGGGAGCATGACCCTCAACAAGCTTGGAAAAGATCGGGGAGCAGTTTAGGACGTTGATGTCATTGTTGGATCCAGGCATACCAAAGAAAGAGTGTCAAATCCAGAGATCATGGGTAGCCACTGCTTCAAGTATCACAGTGCAACCTTTTTTGTGACCCTTGTACATTCCCTGCCACGCAAACGGACAGTTCTTCCTTTTCCAATGCATGCAGTCAATGCTTCCAAACATCCCTGGAAAACCCCTAGCTTCATTTGTTGCAAGGATCCTCTGAGTGTCTTCGACAGTGGGTGATCTCAAGTAAAAGTCCCCGAACACTGCTATGACGGCCCTGCAGAACCGGTGGAAACAATCAAGGGCGGTGGACTCCGCCATCCGAAGATAGTCATCTGCACCATCACCGGGAGCTCCATACGCCAGCATCCTCATAGCCACCTGTGCACTTCACGCGGTGACGAAAATCCAACCTAGCCGGTGCAATCTGCCTTGCATCCGAAGTAGGGTCAAAGTCTCGGATGGCATACACAATTTGCGAAATAGCTTTACGCTCATCCTGAAACGACGCCTGAAAACAGTCTTACCGTGCAATGGATTGTCGGCGAAGTAGTCGGCGTACCACATGCAGTAGCCCTCCATTCGCTGTCTCGGCTTGCACTTCCGGCGACCTGGTGCCGACCCACCACGTCGACCAGTTGCCACCCCGGCGTACATGCTTGATAAGCAACCGAGGATCATCATGTGCTCCTCGTCTTGGGCGGCGGCTGCCATCTCTTCTCGCATAAGCTCGACGAACATCTGCTCCTCCTCTTCGTCCGAGTCCATGGCCGGTGAGGCAAATGGACGAACACCTGACGGGCGTGGTCGAGGCTAGCCGAGACGCGAACGACGAGGAGTAGGCCATCGTCGAAAAACAGGCAGGCAGATAGGGCATCGTCGAAAGACGGCGGAATATAGGCAGGTGGGAAGGAAGGACGGCGGAATCTGGGCAACAAGCCGGCGGGGTGGTGCCGGCGGCAAGAGAGATATGAGGGGTGGGGGGATTTTGAGCGAGGTGGTGGTGGGGTTCGTGTGTCCAGTTGCCGACAAATCGGGCCCTTCCCCGCTTTTCACTCGTCCGGACTCCCCGATAGCTCCCCGGGGGACCGGGGATGGCGTGTGATCGCCGGATGGATGAAGGGCCAAATCCGGACGAAAACGAGGAACCGGGGGCGCGACTGGACCGAATTTCGCCGTTCGGATGGGAAAAACGTCGCTCGGGGGCCTCCTCGGGGAGACGAGTGGAGATGCTCTAATATGGGGCGCGTTTTTGGTGCTGCATGTCCCTTTGGCTCGTATGGGGCTAGCAATTTTCTGCCCGTTTGGATACCTGGGCCGAGCCGCGTTGTTGCATCGCACGGTTCTCAAATCATCTCAGTGACAGGCCCTAGAGGAACGCTCGGAATGACACTTTCTCCGGGGCCAGGCTAGTTGCGGCCAGAAGGCTACACGCGCCATAATTAGCCTCACCGCTCCCCTCTGTTTCCTCTCAGTTACAACCGCACTCTCACCTCCCCCAAACTATCACATCACCCGGTGGTTCCCCTCCCGCCGACCAATCCGCCGGACCGCTGCACGGAGGAGCACCGGTACCGGAGGAGACGTCGGCGAGCAGCAGCGCGACATCAGCCGCAATCTGCTCCGCAGTCTTCATCGGCATCTCGACTTCGCCTGCGACCTCAAGCTCGTCCTCGGCCGAAACAATGGCGGTAACGACCTCTCATTCTCACCTTCGTACTCATTCTGGTCAAACATCTCCTACATATGTCCTCATTGTATGAGGCCTCTGATACCCTGCTTTGCATGTTTCTGCTTCTTCAGTTCTACATTGGTCATGATAAAACTATGACACAATGGCAGGCAGGGTACTGCCCTCAAACTTAGTCATGTGTGCCATATTACTGACACACTAGACTTTGTTTGCGGACAGTCTGTTTGCCTGCCGTGTGATCCTACATATGAGGCCTCGTTTTGGTATGTCTGGTGCATTAGCCAATGATTCAACAAAGGCACAGTGGAAGGCTAGGTGGTGGCCTCAAACTTAGTCATGTGTGCCACAGTTGTTGCACACTACACTTAGTTTGTGTCCACTCCCTATGCCTGCCGTGTGAGCAAATGTATGAGGCCTTACTAATGTTATCAATGTCCGTTTTCATCTAAACTACTTGTGAGCAGGCACAACTCTAATAGCTTGTGTTCTTCTGGCAGACTGAGAAGATCATGCTTGGGTCACCTGCTGAGGTTTCCAGCGAGGGACTGGCGAAGAAGCGTCGTGGAAGGCCGGCTAAGGTCGTCCACTTCCATGAGGAGGCAGGGCCAGACCACTTCTTCCGCATCATCTTCAAGCCCACCTTCGGCCTGCTCATGATCCCTAAAGGTTTCGTCAAGTGGTTCGGAGAAATTCCTTCCAACATCATCGTCACCACCAACACCGGATGCAACTAGAGGATGACTACGAGGAGAGAAGACAATGAAGCATTCATCGACCAGGGATGGACGGCCTTCGCCGTCGCCCATCAGCTCAAGGTAGGCCAGTTCCTCACCTTCAGGAAGGTGTCCTCCTTCGAGTACAGTGTGGTCATCTTCGACCACAGCTGCACTGAGGTGGTGAGCGGGTGCCCGTACCATGGCAATAACACTAGGTGTGTCGTCTCCGAGCATCATGTCTGAAGCTAACTTAGTACCATGTCGTGTCTAGTTCATGTTCGTGTCTAGTGTATTGAACTATGATCATGTCTGAACTATGATCGTGTCTGCAAAATATTGTGTCATGAACTTGTGTCGTCTATGATCACTGCTAAGTTCTCTGTCGTCTATGATTGTGTTCCTTGTACTGTTGATCGCAAGTAACCTCACCACTGAAGGGAAGAGGTTAGCAAAACCGGATTATGGGATGCAAACTTGCAACCAAATAGTACTGGCGCCGTTCTGGGCTGCTATAAGGCCTGAAAACCGACCTACCAAACGGCCAGAACCCAAATCTTCACGGAGCCGAAAAATCTCTGTGCAGGCCACCAAACAAAGTCGCTTTTATGGCGCATGGCCCATCTTGAACGCGCATGGGCTCTTTCCCACTGCTGGTGCAGGAATTAGCTGCAGGCAACCAAACGCGCCTATGTACTCCCCCCATTTCATCAAACTTGTCAAGCTGTACATCAATTGATGCAGAGGCCGGGGAGAACCCCATTTCAAAAAAAAATAGCATCTAGATACATTTAAATTTTAACAAATCTAAGGCAACTTTTGTAGATCGGAGGGAGTAGTTCGTTTTCATGTTTTCGGAAAAAAAATTATGATAACATATCTGGACATAGTCAACGCTGCAATTTAAAAGTATGAAAATCCGGAATGCAAAATTCTTTGTATTGTGGAGTACACAAAAACAAAAAAAGTCAGTAAAATTTGGAGATTTGAAAATATACATACTCATGCTTGTCATTTTCGGGTAGCATAAATACAAATTGTTTGAATTGATATTTCGCACGTCTGCGGAATACATTCATTGGCTGCATCTGGGTTATTTTTTTAACTCATAAAAGTGATTTTTTACTCTTTTAAAATACTAGGATCACTAGTGCCCATGAGGCAAAAATCTTCTCTCGTTGTTTATAGAAAGTGCTTTTGCCTTCCGAGCTCCAGAACTTGCATGTAAACCTGGTTTAACCCAGCTGTCCCTTGGGGCTTAATCAAACCCTGGTCGTTGTGCCTTTCTTCTAGACAAAATTCTCGTCTGATGGAAAATAGAGATCTTTATAATCCTATCTGTGGTGGGGGAGAAGGCAGATGGTGAATGTGGAGTTTATTCAACCAGACGTACGATCTGCTCTGGCAATCGGTTCGTTGATTGCAAATTATAGAGCTGCTCATCCTCCTCAAGCGAAACAGAATAAAGAAAGTTGGGTTAAACCCCAAATGACTTTATTAGGATTGATGTATAGATGCTTCTTTTGATGAATATACTTTAACAGGTACCACATGAGTAGTTATCCGTGATAACAAAGGCCAATTCATCGTTGCATGCACCAACAAACTAGAGCATGCATTGATGTGCTGTCAGGGGAAGCGCAAGCTATGAAACAAGGATTAGAACTTGCTCAATCTATTGGATGCAACATTATTTGTCTCTATTCGGATTCAATAGATGTGGTGGAAACGATGAAGTATGGAGCGGTGAGTCATGGCATGGCTGCTGCGATTTCCGATGATTGCTACCATATTGCTTGTGAGTTTGTGAAAGTATCTTTTGATAATGCCCCGAGGGAAGTAAATGTAGTAGCACATGAATTAGCGAAAATAGCTAGGAGTTCTATCCATCGATTTCGGACATACAATCCTCCGAAGTTTATCTGAAAATATTTGCTAGATGATGTAACTTTGATTTCCATAAATAAAATGTGAGCAAGTTGTCAATTTTTTTTTTGTCCCAGCATAGTTTCGAGGAGCCACCCTGCCATCCATGTTGCTTTCGAATTTCGAAAGGGACATTCGCCCGCTTTCGGAAGTACCTGGATTGTTCTACATAGGCCTTCGGTCCAAGCTGCCCTTGATCGAGCAACGATCATCGAGCCAAAATGGTAGTACTTGGAGAGCCTGGCAGTGGGACTATTCAGCGCCTAATGGGATGCAATGATGCGGCCCATTATAATACATGATTTTCGTTTTTCTTTTCCCTTCTTTTTTGTATTTTCAAAATTTTGTTTGTTTAGTCGTGCAAAAAAAAAAAAACGCTTGAACTTTTTTCGAAGCGGTAGTTTTCTGAAACCTTTGAAAGTTTTTTTTAAAATATGCGATCTATGTTTTTCAGACATCACACACATTTTATAACACATCGCAACATGAACTTTTTTAATCCAATGGAATTGTCTATAAACTGCCGTGAACAATTGTTTCAAACAGCATGAATACAATACTTTTTAGACCATGAACAACTTCCTAAATGCAATGAATATTTTTCCACAACTTGAAAATATTTTTACTATAAAAGCATAAAAAAAAGTAAAAGGGAAAAGGTAAAAAAAGGAAGAAAGGGGTAGTGAAAAAGAAAAGAGAAAATAAAAGACGAAAAAAGTAATAAGAAGTAGAAAATAAAATGAAAAAAAGGCATGCGGTTCGTGGCCCATATGCCGGGTGGTGTGCGGCGCCCTAGATAGGGACGGCTTTGAGCGGCGAATAGGAATTGTTGGTAGGAAATAGGAAAAGCTTGCGGTGGTGCGAGTGGGATAGAACTGGACCAAATGTCATACTGAGAGGGCAAAAGACACGCATGTTGGACATGGTAGCGAGCAGACATGTGCCACTAGGTTCTCCTTTCGCTTGGGCAGTTCGCTACCCTCAAATTGTCGTCCAGACATTGAAATCTGAAACCTATCGTAGATCCAAATTGTCAATTACGATATTAAATAAGAAAGGCTAATGTCTATTGACATGTGTTTTTTTTTCGTGCTAGAATATTAGCATATTAAAATCATCCGACGATAACATGGCATGGATTATCTTAGAAAGATTAACTGTGCTAGGCAATTTTGTGCTCATCCTGAGCAAGACCATTCGCGACTGAATTTCATGTAAAATTGCCAAATTTATTATGGATATGAAATTTAATATGAAAACCGTCTGCCAACCTCTAGAATCTCATTAAACTCTAAATTATGACCTGAACACAATCAACAATATGCAAATAATTAGCCAACTCACCACGACTTGAAGAATTTGAGAATTTCATCTTCTTACGTGGCTTTTGATTCTTCTTTGAGTAGCTCATCTATAGCCTCATTCGAGACCTCACCAACCATATGAAATAAATGTCCATCATATCCAAGCTTGGTTGTGTGTATCTCGGTTATGCAGTGTAATGCTTAAAATTTTAACTAATAAAGCGTTCTTTGTCGAAACAAGATGTGGTACCCGCCTCCTTCTCATCTAATTGTGTGGTGGACAATTTGCTCGAATAAGGGTAGTCTCACGCCTAAATGGTTAATGATGTATCCTTTGATATGTGAGTGGCACAATTCGTTTTATGGATCATGATTCCCTAACAACAAAAGGTGTAAACATCTGAAATTATTTCGAGGAGTTATCGGGGCGGCGGCTGCACCAAGGACTTCTCTTTCACTAAGACTGCTCATAGTGGGAGTAACTTAGGTAGTAACATCACACATTTCAAAGTGTTTTGGTAACATGGCATAGCAATAAATGAAGAAAGAGAGAGAGGTGGTAACTAGCTATGTTACCATAACATCACACACTTCAAGATAAAATGAGTCTACAAACTAATAAATGAGACTTTGCATGATACCATCTCTAAGTTACTTTCCACTATGAAGGTAGTAACATGAACTAGTAACTTATGCATGACACCACCTTATGTTACTCCCCACTATGAACAGCCTAAGTTAGGCTGGTCATAGTGGGGAGTAACTTAGACTAGTAACATATGCCATGTTACTAGTCTAGGTTACTACCTTCATAGTGGGTAGTAACTTATATGTGGTGTCATGCTTTGTGTCATTTATTATGTTGTAGACTCATTTTGTGTTGGGGTGTGTGATGTTATGGTAACATAGCTAGTTACAACCTCACTTTCTTTCTTCATTTATTGGTATGCCATGTTACCAAAATGCCTTAAGATGTGTGATGTTACTAGCTATGTTACTCCCACTATGAGCAGTCTAATCTTCATACGTGAATGTCATCTAAAAAGGGGAGGGGCGCGCTATAATTCTAGTCCAAGCTCATCAGCTTCCGACTCGTCTATTTCTGTCATCGAAGTACCACGAGAGCGGCAGAATGCAAATGCTTCATTCGATCCGCAATTCAGTTGTTCCAGCTGTGTGGTCTCGTCCATCTCCCCGGTCCCAGACGAGAGGCATACGTGCACCATCTTTGCTTCAGTGGTTGAAGAGGATGAGAAGAGCTGAAGTAACAAGATTCTACAAGAAGATTGTCAAAAAAGAACAAAGAAAATCTCCAAGAAGAAACCCACCGGGATCAACCACCAAGCACACATCATGCTGCTCCTACGGCATCAATAATGCGAGGTGTGAACAGCTGATGGAAGCAGCGCTTGCGCAGCGGCGGCCCCGGCGTCTCCCTCTCACGCACGGTCCAGTGCTGCCACCCACGAACGTCTGTCTGCCTGCGCATACTATCCGTCTCGCGTGCTGCGATGATGGCGCCGCAGCGGCACTCGCGGACCCCCTCAACACCTGAAGGACGACGCCCCACTCGTCACTCTCGATTCTCCTCCATATTATTCCGCCAGGTGCTTGACCGCTCGCCGCCCCTCCGCCAGTGGCTCTCCGGCCGAGTCCCTGTCCGTCTCGGCGTCACCGCATCCTCGATGCGAGCACTTGCTCGGCAAAAGCAGCCGTTCGTTCCTCTGGAAGCATCGATCAACCCTACATGATTCAGTGTTGATTCTAGCCATGGATGTGGATGAATGGCGTCAGACGCAACCGGCAGGAGCAGTTCAGTTTATAGCCACGAGAAACTGAATCCCGAGCAGAGAGGACCTTTCTTTCCCAATCAAGAGATTACAGCTGCTTAAAAGTGAAAACTACTAATTTAAGGATCGCCTGCACGATCGAGTCTTGCCAAGCTGCAGGAATATCCCGTGCATATGGGTACATAGTTTCTTGATGTTGAAAAGACAGTCGGTGCTCGCATGCGGATGAGGCCAGTGCCAAGACAACGATGACACAGGAAATGCATGGCCATGGCCTCATGGGTGGGTCGAGTGAGGTTAATTCAACAGTACACGCTCCAAAGTCCAAATGTGACTATCATCTAATATTTTGGGTAAACTGGTTCGTGCGTAAGAGCAACAGTGAACAAATGAACAATGTGTTCCTTACAACTTGGCCAAGCGGCAGTGCACTAGGGGAACATGGATGGTGCATGGTTGGATGAAAAGGAGCCATGTAGATGACGGATCGGTACCTGAATTATTAGTTAGTACGATTTCCGGACACGGAGTGGCGGATAATGTAACTGCTATCTCTATTAAGCTACTGCTAGTAGGTGACGAGGGCATCCTATTTAGTGATACACCGGCCGGACCTACATGGATGAAGATGATCAATATAAGCAGATCTTTAGATGTGATGTTGGATCCCTTCCCTTTAGGTACTTATGTATTTCTATCAGTTATAGAAAACTCAGAAATTCTGATTGGTATCCAGTTGAGACACGGTTTGAAGCAAACTAGGCTGCTGGAAAGGAAAATTATTATCTTATGGAGATAGACTTGTCCTTATTAATCCAGTTCTAACTAGTTTGCCTTGTTGGAGATATGCCCAAGAGGCAATAATAAAGTGGTTATTATATATCTTTGTGTTTATGATAAATGTTTGCATACCACGCTACAATTGTATTAACCGAAACATTGATACATGTGTGTTATGTGAACAACAAAGAGTCCTTAGTAAGTCTCTTGTATAACTAGCTTGTTGATTAATAGATGATCATAGTTTCATGATCATGAATATTGTATGTTATTAATAACAAGGTTATGTCATTAGATGAATGATGTAATGGACACACCCAATTAAGCGTAGCACGAGATCACGTCATTAAGTTCAATTGCTATAAGCTTTCGATACATAGTTACATAGTCCTTCGACCACGAGATCATGTAAATCACTTATACCGGAAGGGTACTTTGATTACATCAAACGCCACTGCGTAAATGGGTGGTTATAAAGGTGGGATTAAGTATTCGGAAAGTATGAGTTGAGGCATATGGATCAAGAGTGGGATATTGTCCATCCCGATGACGGATAGATATACTCTGAGCCCTCTCGGTGGAATGTCGTCTAATTAGCTTGCAAGCATGTGACTTGGTCACAAGAGATGATATGCCACGGTACGAGTAAAGAGTACTTGTCGGAGACGAGGTTGAACAAGGTATGGAGATACCGATGATCAAACCTCGGACAAGTAAAATATCGCGAGACAAAGGGAATCGGTATCGTATGTAAATGGTTCAATCGATCACTAAGTTATCGTTGAATATGTGGGAGCCATTATGGATCTCCAGATCCCGCTATTGGTTATTGGTCGGAGAAGGGTCTCAACCATGTCTGCATAGTTCACGAACCGCAGGGTGACACACTTAAGGTTTGATGTCGTTTTAAGTAGATATGAAATATGGAATAGAGTTCGAAGTTTTGTTCGGAGTCTCGGATGGGATCCAGGACATCACGAGGAGGTCCGGAATGGTCCGGAGAATAAGATTCATATATAGGAAGTCATTTTCTAAGTTTGAAAATGATTCGGTGTATTTATGGAAGGTTCTAGAAAAGTCCGGAAGAAATCACCATGGAAGGGGGACTCCACCAAGCTTGGCCAGTCAGCCAAAGGGAGGAGGAGTCCCAGGTGGACTCCACCTAAGGGGGCCGGCCACCCCACCAAAGGGAAAGGGGAGTGTCCCACCCCAAGTAGGATTCGTCCATATGGCAGTTTTTGAATTGGGGTCTTATTCGAAGACTTTGGGCAAACCCTTGGGGGTTCCACCTATATAGTGAGGGACAAGGAGAGGGGGCCGGCCACACCAACCACACCTTGGCCGCACCCCTTGGAGGCACCAAGGCCGGCGCCCCCCTCTCCCCGAACCCTAGCCGCCCCTCCTCCTCATACACCTCTAGTAGTGCTTAGGCGAAGCCCTGCCGGAGTTCTCCACCACCACCGCCACCACGCCGTCGTGCTGTCGGGATTCTGAGGAGGATCTACTACTTCCGCTGCCCGCTGGAACGGGGAGAAGGACGTCGTCATCAACACCAAACGTGTGACCGAGTACGGAGGTGCTGCCCGACTGTGGCACCGTCAAGATTTTCTACGCGCTTTTGAAAGCGGCAAGTGATCATCTTCTGCAACAACGAGATCTAATCTCGTAGGCTTTGGAAATCTTCGAGGGTTAGTCTCATGATCTTCTCGTTCCTCCCATCTTCTAGATTGCATCTTGGCTTGGTTTTCGTTCTTGCGGTAGGAAATTTTTTGTTTTCTATGCTACGAATCCCTTCAGTGGTATCAGAGCCGTGTCTATGCATAGATTGGTTGCACGAGTAGAACACAATGGTTTGTGGGCGTTGTTGCTTTTGTTGTCTTTAGTCCGTGTACTTTGAATCTTGCGGGATGGTGGGATGAAGCGGCTCGGGCTAACTTTACATGACCGCGTTCATGAGATTTGCTCCACGCTCGACATGCAACTTGTATTGCATAAGTGGCTTTGCGGGTGTCTGTCTCTCCCACCATAGTGAAGATTCAATCTACTCTTTCTATTGACAACACTAGTATCACCGTTGTGGTTCATGTTCGTAGGTAGATTGGATCTTACTCGAAAACCCTAAACCATGTAAAATATGCAAACCAAATTAGAGACGTCTAACTTGTTTTTGCAGGGGTTTGGTGATGTGATATGGCCACAATGTGATGATGAATATGTATGAGATGATCATTATTGTATTGTGGCAACCGGCAGGAGCCTTATGGTTGTCTTTAAATTTCATGTTGAAGTATTATTTCAAAGTAGTTGTGATAGTTGCTACATGGGAGAACAACCATGAAGACGACGCCATGGACCTTGACGCTTCGCCGACAACGATAGATCATGCCCTTTGATGATGGAGATCATGTCCGTGCTTTGGAGATGAAGATCAAAGGCGCGAAGACAAAAGGGCCATATCATATCACATATGAATTGCATGTGATGTTAATCCTTTTATGCATCTTGTTATGATTAGTTCACGACGGTAGCATTATAAGATGACCCCTCTCACTAAAATATCAAGATAATAAAGTGTTCATCCTTAGTATGTGATAACCCACAAGTATAGGGGATCGCAACAGTCTTCGAGGGAAGTAAAACCCAAATTTATTGATTCGACACAAGGGGAGACAAAGAATACTTGAAAGCCTTAACAGCGGAGTTGTCAATTCAGCTGCACCTGGAAACAGACTTGCTCGCAAGAGTTTATCAGTAGTAACAGTTTTATAGCAGTAGCAGTGATGAAATAACAGCGGCAGAGTAACAAAGACAGCAGTAGTGATTATAGTAAACAGCAGGATTAAAGTACTGTAGGCACAGGGATGGATGAACGGGCGTTGCATGGATGAGAGAAACTCATGTAACAATCAAAGCAGGGCATTTGCAGATAATAATAAAACGGTATCCAAGTACTAATCAATCAATAGGCATGTGTTCCATATATAGTCGTACGTGCTCGCAATGAGAAACTTGCACAACATCTTTTGTCCTACCAGCCGGTGGCAGCCGGGCCTCTAGGGAATCTCTCGGAAATTAAGGCACTCCTTTTAATAGAGCACCGGAGCAAAGCATTAACACTCCGTGAACACATGTGATCCTCATATCAACGCCATCCCCTTCGGTTGTCCCAATTTCTGTCACTTTGGGGCCTCGGGTTCCGGACAGCAATACGTGTATACAACTTGCTGGTAAGATCATAAAGCAATGAATATCATAATG
The DNA here is from genome assembly GCF_022539505.1 of Lolium rigidum. Taxonomy (NCBI): domain Eukaryota; kingdom Viridiplantae; phylum Streptophyta; class Magnoliopsida; order Poales; family Poaceae; genus Lolium; species Lolium rigidum. The sequence goes on from NC_061508.1 coordinate 139,556,085, forward strand.
AATTGATAACATGTTCAGATCTGAGATCATGGCACTCGGGCCCTAGTGACAAGCATTAAGCATAACAAGTTGCAACAATATCATAAAAGTACCAATTACGGACACTAGGCACTATGCCCTAACAATCTTATGCTATTACATGACCAATCTCATCCAATCCCTACCATCCCCTTCGGCCTACAGTGGGGGAATTACTCACACATGGATGGGGGAAACATGGCTAGTCGATGGAGAGGCGTCGGTGGTGATGATGGCGATGATCTCCTCCAATTCCCCGTCCCGGCGGAGTGCCAGAACGGAGTTTCGGTCCCGAGACGGAGTTTCGCGACGGTGGCGGCGTACTGGATGGTTTCTGGCGATTTCGACTAACTCCCCGTGCGTTTTTAGGTCGAAGGCAATAAGTAGTCCGAAGGAGGGCGTCGGGGGCCAGCCGAGGCCGCCACACACTAGGGCCGCACGCCCCCCCTCCTGGGCTGCGCCGGCCTAGTGTGTGGGGCCCTCGGGCCCCCACCTGGCTTGCCCTTCTGGCTCCGTCAGTATTCTGGGAAAATAGGACCTTTCGCATAAATTCCGAGGATTTTTCTGAAAGTTGGATTTCTGCACACAAAAACGAGACACCAGAGCAGTTCTGCTGAAAACAGCGTTAGTCCGTGTTAGTTGCATCCAAAATACACAAATTAGAGGCAAAACAATAGCAAAAGTGTTCGGGAAAGTAGATACGTTTTGGACGTATCAACTCCCCCCAAGCTTAGCTTATTGCTTGTCCTCAAGCAATTCGATTGACAATTGAGTGCGATAAAAGAACTTTCACGAACACATTTGTTCATATGATGTAAATATTCTCATGATATGGCAAGTACTTAAGCAATTCATAATAAGATACATGCAAATAAAATCATCTAATAGCTATGTCAATCATGGAAAAGGTACCAACAAATTAATAATGAGCATCATGAATCATGTCTATCAGCAGGATTGCAATGTTCATAGAATGATACGATAAAGTGGTATCTCGCTTGCCCATAATTGTACAGCAAAACATAAATGCTTGGGCACCTTTGAGGTTCATGAGAAGACTGGAAGTAGAGCTTATCAAAGATTAAAGCATCAAAGTTATACCACAATTAATCACATTTTGGGACAAGCATATTATACTAAGAATGACAGTTGTGCTCTCAAGAAAGTGCTCAAAGAAAGGATGGAGACTCAATGTAAAAGTAAAGGATTGACCCTTCGCAGAGGGAAGCAGGGATTACCATGTGCTAGAGCTTTTCAATTGTAAAACAGGAGTAAAATTATTTTGAGAGGTGTTTGTTGTTGTCAACGAATGATAGTGGGTACTCTAACTACCTCGTCAACCAGAATTTCAAGAGCGGCTCCCATGAAGGACGTTATCTCTACCAGCAAGGTAAATCATCCCTCTTCTCTTTTGTTTACACACGTACTTTAGTTTTATTATGGATGACACTCCCCCCAACCTTTGCTTACACAAGCCATGGCTAACCGAATCCTCGGGTGCCTTCCATCAATCACATACCATGGAGGAGTGTCTATTTGCAATTTAAGTTGCTTCTTGATAAATCGGGGCAAAACATGTGAAGAGAATTATTAATGAAAGTTGATTAATTGGGGCTGGGAACCCCGTTGCCGGCTCTTTTTGCAAAATTATTGGATAAGCGGATGTGCCACTAGTCCATTATGAAAGTCTGTCAGGAGTAAATGACAAGATTGAAAGATAAACACCACATATTTCCTCATGAGCTATAAAACATTGACACAAATTGAGAAGCATTTTGAAGGTTTAAAGGTAGCACATGAGAATTTACTTGGAATGGTTTGAAATGCCATGCATAGGTATTTATGGTGGACACTCGGAATAACTTGGTTTTCATGTGTTTGGAAGCACGAGCAGCGTTCCCGCTCAGTACAAGTGAAGGCTAGCAATAGATTGGGAAGCGACAATCAAGAGAGCAGTAACTGTCATAATCATGCTTGCGACAAAATAAATTAATGGAGGCATAAAAGTGATACAAGAACTCTGAGGTAAAGTAAATCATCGAGGCTTAATTGACATTTTGTTCAGTCATATGCATGCGTGAGCATGTGCCAAGTTGATTCAAGAAAATTATTCATAGGAGGATACCACAATGTCATACCTATCTACTCCCTCCGTTCTCTTTTAATTGACTCAAATTTAGTATAAATTTGTACTAAATTCGAGTCAATTAAAAAAGAACGGAGGGAGTATGAATAAAGCAATGCAAGCAAATACTTATGACATGCTACTCATATTAATAAATTGGAGCTAATCATGAGAGATCATGAACTACTAGACTTTCTTAAATGACATATACCTCACATGAACCAACTAAGCATGCTCACATGGATGAGTATATGTACAAAAATGAAAACAAATAGAGTTCATACCAGCCTCTCACCACAATCAGATTGTCGAATATCGTCATTATTGCCTTTTCACTTGTGTAGCTTGAATAATATGGAATGAAAAACCACGCTCCAGCCACCGAAGACCATTGAACTCATGATGAACTTTACAAAACCAAAGAAGAACAGCAAATATTTTTGGTGTTTTCGAATTTGGAAGCAAGAACAAAAGGAAACAAGCAAACAAAGCAAAATCTTTTTGGATTTTCTTATAGCAAACCAACGATAGCAAATAAAGCAAGATAAAATCAAGAAACTAAAGTAAACAAATGGTGAAGAGAAATAACAGAAATATTTTTTGGTCTTTTTGTATTTTAGGAAAGAAACAAAGCAAGAACAAGAAAATGAAAACTAAAAGAAACACAGAAAAAACAAGATGGCAGAAATCTGCCAAAACTTGACAGCAGTACAGTAATCGATTTTTAAGAAAATCTTACGCTGCTCAGCTCGAAAAGTGTTCAACTAATGAAAGTTAGATAACAACCTGGGGAACATGCAAAAAAATTGGCAGCTCAAAATAACGTTCTGGCTGTGCACACGATTTTTTTGTAACAGATCCAGAATCTGTTTTCGAGGCAGCACTTCCCCAAATATCATCTTCCTCTCATTAGAAAACCACTCAAAGAAACTAAACAAGTATGTACAAGTATCCGAGCAACCATAATATGCAAAGAATGAGTGATGCCGGTATACCTCCCCCAAGCTTAGGCTTTTGGCCTAAGTGGAGATCAACCCCGGCGAGGGTCGGGTTCCACGCCGGTGGATCATACATGGCGTAGTCATAATAAGGTCCCGACGCGAGAAGAAAAGCGTGGAGGCTCCTCATGCCCAACTTGTTGATGCGAAGAACTTGCTGCATCGGATGACGAATCGAGGTGTTCCTCGGCCTCCTCCGTGTTGTCTCTTGCACGATGGCCTCCTCCCTCTATGTATGCATTAAATGCACCTTCCGTGACTGACCAATCCTCCCTGGAATCAAGGTTAAACAGAGCAGGTGCAGGCAATCCTACTAATTTTTCTGTTTTCTTAGTTATTCTCCAAGCTTTCTTGTAAAATGTTATTCTGTAAGACAGGTTGCTCAAATTAGACGAATCAGAAACAAATTCATGTTTAATCATGGATACTATGTCAAGTTTCTCTATGGGAAGTTGAATATCAAGATGGTGAGGTTCTACACCATGCATAGCTAATAAACGAGAGGCGATGAGACCTCCACAAATTCCTCCCTTCTCACGGTTAGTAGCAAGTCTATTGGCTATCAAAGCACCCAAGTTGTAAGTCCTGTCACCTTGTAATGCAGCAGCTAGAAAGGCTAGATCCTGGATAGATAACTTACTTCCATTCTTTCTAGCAAGAACGAACTTGGTGATGAAATAAGCAAAGTAACGAATAGCTGGGAGTTGAATGCTACTGATTTTACCACCATCCTCTGAGAAGCTTCTTCCATGACAAATCATCTTAAAGAGGTTCAAGAACTCTTGCGGCGATCCCCTTATCTTCTCGCATGATCCCCATTGCGGCACTCTAATTGCTGCACAAAAATCATTAAATGGCAGGTTGACAGTTTTATTATAAATTTTGTACCGAACCATGGGATTAGATCGCGACCAATTGAATTCAAAATCCTGCACTACAGACATAGTCAATTTTGCATATTGGCATGGTTCACCAACAACAAAATCATCCAACCCTGCACGAGAGATTAGACTTTGAACATCTTGCAACATTCCTGCACTTCTCATAAAATCCACGCACGGGTAGTAAGCGGGGTATACTCCTTCTTCGCGGTGAACTCTCATGACCTGTTGCACCTCCAATTCTTGTTGGTTGAGTTGGTGCCTACTCCCTTCCATTTTCTTAAATTTTTCAACAAACAATATAAAATTTGATTTGGTGACATATAATTGAGGGAAACTACCATAGGAACTTGCTAGAGTACTAATCATGCATCAAAACTAGTTTCTACCACTTAGAACAAGCATGCAAGCTCACTAATCATGTTACCTACAGCAGCAAAATATTCAAGATATACTCCACCAAACAAAATTCTACTTGGATAATCGGAGGAGTCACATACCGGAGAGCAAATGTGCCAAATTTCAGACGAAATGCGGGCCGAGCAAAGAGATCGAGAAATCTGGAGCTCTTGAGCAAAAACGCGAGTGAGAGGAACTTGGTGCGAGTTTTTTCGGGAGAGAGAAGAGAGTGGGAGGAAGAGATGATGTAGTGGGGCAAGGAGGGGCCCACACGCCAGGGTGGCGCGCCCCCCTCCTTGGCCGCGCCGGCCGTGGGGTGCCACCCTGGGGTGCCCCACTGGTCATCCCCAAGTGTTCCCAGGTGCCTCGTCGAAAAATAGGACCAATGGTATAATTTTTGTGAATTTTTGAAAACTTTGAAAAATGCACATTTCTGGGTGTCAAAATTATTATTACTGGGCAGGAAAATTTTTGAAATCTCTAATTAACTAAAGAACTCCGCAAAAAAAAAGTGCTACAGCAAGTAGAACAAGTGGAGGGAGAAAGAGATGTTGTTTAGTTCCTCTATGCATATAAAATGAATTTGTTAACAAGGTTGATCAAGTCTTGCCAACAAATAAATTTTACATAGCATATGAAGAAATAAACCTCAAATCAATCATGTTACCTTGTATTGTATTGATATGGATCCAATCACAAGAGTTTGATATTCTTCTTTAGGCTCATATATTGGACAATCAATAGTTTCCACTTTGATAGTTCTCACATTAGAAATTGTATTAACTCCACATGCTTTCTCAATCCTCTTGGGAAAATAAACGGTATGCTCCTTGTCATCGACATTGAAAGTAACTTTTCCTTTATTGCAATCAATAACAGCCCCTGCGGTGTTAAGAAAAGGTCTCCCAAGAATAATAGACATATTATCATCTTCGGGCATTTCCAACACAACAAAATCAGTTAATATCAAGCGGTTATTAGTAACTTGAACGGGAACATCCTCACATATACCAACGGGAATAGCGGTAGATTTATCAGCCATTTGCAAAGATATATCAGTCGGTATCAACTTATCTAAATAAAGTCTCTTATAAAGAGAGAAAGGCATAACACTAACACCCGCTCCCAAATCACATAAAGCAGTTCTAACATAATTATTCTTAATAGAACAAGGAATAGTCGGAATACCTGGGTCGCCAAGCTTCTTTGGAACCTTACCATTAAAAAAGTAATTAGCAAGCATAGTGGAAATCTCCTCATTAGGAATTTTCCTTTTCTTAGAGACAATATCTTTCATATACTTTGAATAAGGAGGCAATTTAATAGCATCAGTCAAAGGTATTTGCAGGAATAAAGGTTTCATCCAATCACAGAATTTGTTATAGTGTTCTTCTTCCTTTGATTTTAGTTTCTTAGTAGGAAAAGGCATTTGCTTTTGAACCCAAGGTTCCCTTTCACTACCATGTTTCTTAGCAATAAAATCTTCTTTAGTATACTTTTTATTTTTAGCATGCTTTTCAGGTTCTTCTTCAACCTCTTCTTTATCAGAAGACTCATTCTTATCATTATGTTTATCATGTTCATTACCACTTTCAGTTTCAGCATCAGAAATAGAAATACTATTAGGATCATTAACAGGCTCAGAGGATTCTACAACAGTTTTATGTTTCTTTTTCTTTTTCTTAGATGGAGCACTAGTTTCGGTTCGTTGAGAATCTTGTTCAACTCTTTTGGGATGCCCTTCGGGATATAGAGGATCCTGGGTAGAAACACCGCCTCTAGTTGTTACTTCATAAGCATGCTTTTCTTTAGAATTATCTTTTAACAAGTCATTTTGCACTTTAGTGAGTTGATCAATTTGAGTTTGAACCATTTGAAAATGTTTAACAAGCATCTTAACATCATTGGAGGTTCTCTCCACAATACCATGCAATTCACCAATAGCTCGAGAATTTTCCATTAAATGATTCTCTACTCTCATATTGAAATTATTTTGCTTAACAATATAATTATCAAACTCATCTAAGCATTGAGCATGAGGTTTTGAATACGGAATATCTTCTCTAGTAAAGCGTTCAAGAGAGTGTACCTCAATCATGGATGAAGGGGGAGTGATCTTACATGAATCTTCTATGGGAGGTAAATTCTTCACATCTTCGGATTTAATACCCTTCTGTTTAAGAGATTTCTTGGCTTCCCTCATATCTTCATCATTTAATTTAATCATACCCCTCTTCTTCAATATCGGTGTCGGGGTTGGTTCAGGTGTAGACCAATCATCATGATTCCGGCCTATTCTCGCCAATAATTCTTCAGCATCGTACGGAGTTCTTTCCTGAAAACACAACCAGCACAACTATCCAGGTATGCCCTAGACTCAATAGTTAGTCCACTATAAAATATATCAAGTAAATCATGCTTTTCCAAATCATGGTCAGGCCGAGCTCTAATAAGAGAGCAAAATCTAGCCCAAGCCTCAGGAAATTTCTCTCCATCTTCCTGATCAAAATTATAAATTCTCTGCAAAGCAATATGTTGAGCACTAGCAGGAAAGTATTTCAGGAAGAAAACATCAAGCAATTCTTTTGGACTATTAATAGAATCAGGTGGCAAACTATTATACCAAGTTTTAGTATCATCCTTTAATGAGAAAGGGAAAATTTTAGCAACGAAATAAGTACGCTTCTTAACATCATCAGAAAACAAGCTACTAAGAGTAGATAGCTCAATCATGTGTTCTACAACACTTTCTTTTTCAGTACCACAAAAAGGTGTTTTCTCAACAATAGATATATGAGACAAATCAAGAGAAAAATCATAATCCTTATCCTTAATGTTTATAGGAGATGTGGCAAATTTAGGATCGGGAGACAGTTTATATCTAACGAGTATGTTGTGCAAGCAAATTTTTAATTTTTCTTGCATCAGTAGTAGCATTGCATTTATCAATAAAATCATCATCAAGTTCTACATAATCTTCATCAAGATTATCACTAGAGTATTCAACAGACTCAGGTGAATTAACAGGTGTAGCAGCATTTTCATTAGGAGTTTCAGCATTTTCAATTTGTCTAGACCTAGCAATTGTAGCATCTAGAAAAGATCCCAATGAACCACTATTATCAAGCACAGCATGTAACATCCCATGTTTGTTAATCAATTTTGTTGCTAAGTTGTTCATAAGCATGCATGCATTTGCATTTAATTTGAGAAAATTTTACACCAAAATGGTTTGAACCAAAGTTGCAAATGTTGTAGTTTTGCTCTACTAAAATTTTGGTGCAAAAGTCCCTCAAAGTTTGGCTCAAAATACCCTAAAACTATCAAAATCCCTTCTGTTTTAAAAATTTCAGGGAAATCCCCAAAACCCAGGGGGATTTTCACAAAATCCCCTTGTCTTCTACCTCGCCGAGGCGGCGCACTGCGTGCCCTGCCGACAGAGGCCGTCGCCGGCCACCTCCTGCTTCGCCTGGCGAAGGGATGAGGACGGCCCGTCCTCCCTTCTCTCCCTCCCGACCTCACTTCCCCCTGGCGTCCCCTTCCTCTCTCTATCTCTCTGTGCCACGGGCAAACCCTAGCCCCCGGCCAACCTCGCCGTCGCCGCCGCTCAGGGCTACCCCGCGCCCAGCCGACTAGGCCGAAGCTCCGCCTCGCCTCTCTGAGCATCCTCGTCGAAGGAATCGACAAGGGGCTCTCTCGTTCGTCCCCAACGCCGCCATCTTCCCCGCGGCCGGCCACCGCCTCCGTCGACCTTGGCGTCGCCGTCCGGCCTTCCCTCGCCTCGCCGTCGCCACCAAGAGCACCAGGGTGAGCAGGCGGTCCTCCCCGTGCCCTCGGCCCTCTCCCTCTCGCTCTATACCGCCGCCGCCACGCGAGCTCGCGAGCTCGGCCGCCGGCAATCGCCGCCGTGGTCGCTCCGGCGACCATTGGTGGGCGGCGCCACCACCAAATGGTCGCTCGCGTCCCGCCTGACCCTTTTTCCCCCCGCACGCCCTCGATCGGAGGCCGGATCGCCGATTGGAGCTCGACCGGAGCTCCCGGAGAGCTCGTGGCCGCGCTGACGTCATGCGACGTCGGCGTGACGTCATATTTTCCCTTTTAATTTCTGTTTTATTTTCAGTAATTCATAAGTAATTCATTTTAATTCAGAAAAATGTGTATAATATATCAAAATGTTCAGAAAAACATTCTCTACAAGTTTAGATGAAATTCATGCATCATTGCAACAATTAAAACTACATAAGTAGTGAAACCCTAATTAACCCCTCTCATATGTCGGGGTCCGATGCCGGAACCCCTTTTAAATTGACGATGCACCTAGGGTTTACTCAATTCCATTAATATGACATATCATTCATACTTGTATGCGCATTGCATCGATGCCATGTGTTGATTGTTATTCCTCTCTTTATAGTATTTGCTTCTTCGCGATCGATAGAGCACGTGCCGAGATGACGAAGATCAACGACACTGATGATCAATTCCTTTCCACCGACGAACAAGTCAAGCATGGGATCTCCGAAGATCCATATTGGTTTGTCAGGGACAAAGGCAAGCCCTAGCCTGGTTCATATATGATTTTGAAATGCTTTTACTTCTGGTTCCTACATATTGCATGCGATTCAACTGTCTTTTCACTACTAGGGAAAGCCTTATAGCAGCACTCCTTACCGCCGGCGAGTACGGTTTGAAAATGCCGGCGGTAAGACCTTCCAGGGTGGCCTAACCCTACCGCCGGCGAGCTGAACGCAAGGCGCCGGGGGTGAGGGCTTTACCGCCGGCGAACACGAAAATGGAAATGCCGGGGGTAATGAGTGGCTCGGCGGGCCACCCAGCCTGCCCTTACCACCGGCGTTTTATGCACAAACCGCCGGGGTAGCGGGTTGTACCGCCGGCGAACCCGAGAACGTAAATGCCGGGGTAACAAGTGGCTGGGTGGGCCACCCATCCCGCACTTACCGCCGGCGTTTGTGGGCCGTAGGTGCCGGCGGTAATGGGCCCTACCGCTGGCAAACGCGCATGTTGGCGCCGGCGGTAACCTGGGCTTGGCCATTTAATTAGCTAGCCCGACCAGCCACCTACCACCACCCTCACTCACTCATATGTGATGGAAAATCAACCCAAGCACTTGTTATCTCATTCCCCCACCCATTTTAGCTATTTCAACCAACAAAATATGATGTATTTGAGCAAATCATGCACTACCTAGCCCCTCTAGCATGATTTGCATGATCTAGATCTAGATCTATCTCCTCCCACCACCTTTTCCACTAGATCTAGCTATTTCTAGATCTCTAGATCTCTCGAGCATAAAAGTCGACGTGTGGCGTCTCTCCGGTGCTTTTGGACGTCGCGTCAACTAATAGGTATATAGCTAATGAGTGGAATGTTCATGAGTTGGTGAAAATTCACGGTTATGTCACTAGTGATGGCAAAAGATGCGGTTCCATATATGTAAATGCATTGTTTTGCATTTGTTGACGTGTGCGGGAACATTGAGTTGCCAATGTTTTGCCGGAATGTTGATTAACTTCCGTTCCGGCGAATTTTGGAACTCCAGCATGACAATATTTAGCAAAGGTCATGCCGAATTTTTCCGTGAAAACCGAGACGGCGGTGTAATCAATTATCTTGTCTTGTAGGCGGCGATGGTCATCGCGATGAGGGAAAGCGTCGTGGATAGATACGTGGAACGCGCGACGGCCGACATGTATCGAAAAAGCGAAAGGATATCATGTGTCCTTGTCGAAGATGCAAGCTAGGATCGTTGTTTGACCCCTTCTCGGGCATAGTGAATCAACACCTGCTCAGGTATAGTTTCATGGAGGGGCATACTCAGTGGATGAGTGATGATGGAGATGATGATATCGATGGTGATGAAGATGGAGGTGATGATGGTGGAGATGATGATAACGAAGGTGATGGAGAGGATGCCCCACACGACAATGGAGAGGAGGTTGAAGAGGATGGCGCACACGTTGATGGTGATCAAGAAGGCCGGGAAGAACATGCGGCCGATGAGGACATGAGTAGAAATACCCGCTAACCGCGGCCGTGCGGGACCGTCATCTTCAAGAACTTCTTCTCGAGCAACACATTGACCGACCCCAAAATCTCCGGTAGACGGAAGGCTAAGCTGGATCAACTCGAGGTAGACTCGAGAACTCCGTTGTACGATGCAGCTCGTGGGACGGAGGAGAGCCGTCCGAGATACGCTCTCGATATTATGGAGATGAAGGCAAAGCACAAATGGACGGACACAAGCGTGGACGAACTCTTCGGATACTTGAAGATCCACTTTCCTAAAGATAACACGTGTGCCGGTAGCCTACAGGAGGCCAAGAAAATCGTGTGCCCTCTCGATTTACCGCACCAGAGCTCCCAGAGAGCTCGTGGCCGCGCTGACGTCATGCTGACGTCAGCGTGACGTCATATTTTCCCTTTTTAATTTCTGTTTTATTTTCAGTAATTCATAAGTAATTCATTTTAATTCAGAAAAATGTGTATAATATATCAAAATATTCAGAAAAACATTCTCTACAAGTTTAGATGAAATTCATGCATCATTGCAACAATTAAAACTACATAAGTAGTGAAACCCTAATTAACCCCTCTCATATGTCGGGGTCCGATGCCGGAACCCCTTTTAAATTGACGATGCACCTAGGGTTTACTCAATTCCATTAATATGACATATCATTCATACTTGTATGCGCATTGCATCGATGCCATGTGTTGATTGTTATTCCTCTCTTTATAGTATTTGCTTCTTCGCGATCGATAGAGCACGTGCCGAGATGACGAAGATCAACGACATCGATGATCAATTCCTTTCCACCGACGAACAAGTCAAGCATGGGATCTCCGAAGATCCATATTGGTTTGTCAGGGACAAAGGCAAGCCCTAGCCTGGTTCATATATGATTTTGAAATGCTTTTACTTCGGTTCCTACATATTGCATACGATTCAACTGTCTTTTATCGATAGGTAGAGTTATCCTATCTATGCATGTTCCACCCTTGTAGCCTCAAATAACTGATCCACTGCTCCTAGCATAACTAGGTTTGGCATGTGTGCATCGCTAGAGCCTTTATATCTTATGCTTAGCCATGCTTAGTTTGTTACGCTACTACTCCGGTCTTCGGACTGGAGCCTTACAATGAAATGAAACTAGCATGACAGGTTGACGTGGTAAGTATAGAGATGTTGATAAACATGATTAAAGGCTCAGACGAGAGGCCACATTGGGATGTGGTGGGTTGTTTCGTTTCTGCCGACCCTAGGAACCGAGTTCTCGCCTCTTGAACCAAGACCGAGCGTACAACCACACGAGGCCCTATTATGGTACCCTCTCGACTCACTAACTTGCCTAGTAGATTCCATGAGTCACATAGTTTGCGCGTTATTTGGACATATGCATCGAAAATGTTTGTGAAAAGGTGCATAGCATACGGGTAGGTAAGCGTGGCCGTGGTGGCTGGGGTTAGAGTCCCTGGGAAACCCACCTCGCCTCACATCGTTAAGGACCGACTTCGGGACTTGACCCGTTACTGACGGAACAATCCTTAGCGCGTGACTCATGGTCTCGGCGACGACAAGGTAAAGGTCGTGGTCAACCACTCTCTGCCGGCTTTCCAAGGAAGAGAGCTAATGTACGGCACTAAGAATCGGTTGGCACGTGTGGGTAAAGTTGTGCACCCCTGCAGGGTAATGAATCTTTTCGAAAAGCCGTGTCCACGGTTACGGACGACTTGGGAATGGATTCTGTGATCATAGACAACTTGAACCTGATCGTAAAACTTGGCAATCAATGTGTGCTTACGGATACCTTCTTCGGGTGTTGAGGGGGTAATCCGAGGATAGTGGTTCGAGATGATGAAGATTGGTGGATACAAGATGATGATCAATAGAGATAGAGATGTCGCTCTCTTATCCCCTTTTAAAGATTCTGAGTAGTCGAGCTTCTCCTCTCTCTTGTCTTACAAAGGAAAACTGGCTTTACGCAAAGGAAGCTCCACAAAAGCCCGCATACCAGCTTTGCTAAAAGGTTGTACTAAGTCTTGCTTGAGTCCTCGTACTCAGCTTTGCATGCTTTTGTTTCGGAAGAAGTCACTCCAACGAGATGGTGGTTTCTAGTCGACATCGACGAGTAGCTTGGGGTTCCCGGGTGGCAGCACGGAATCTATGGGCTGGGACGTCGCCGTTATGCTCCTGGCCTCTTAGGCCTTTTGCTATCTTGCTATGTCTAATAGCATAACTTCGCTTCCGTTGATTGATGTATGCCGAGGTCGGTGACCTCTCGCTTGTATCGCTTTGGTTCTTTGCTCGTTATGAGCTTGTATTACTTCTTTGAGTCGTAGAGTCACTTGTTGTGTTACCGATTCTCTCACTGTAGTCTCTCGAGCTCTAGGTTAGGCTTATGTCAGACGAAGATCTGGTATTTGTCTAACCCTGATCCCGGGGGTGCCTCAGGTTTTGGTATCAGAGCAGGACTGCCTGTAGGAAGCCCTTTCTATTGGTCGATGTTGAGTCTAGTGTTTGTGAAAATTATTTGAAAGCTAAAAATATTTGCCAAAATCTGATTAGGCTTCTTTTTACTTCTTATCTGGTATCGCTCTAATTCTAAGGTGCCTTACCTTGTGTTGTTTTGAAGGTTTTTTTATCTCTTCCAGTCTTTCAAACTTAGGTGCCTCAATGGCATGTCGTTTCTAAACCAGTTGACCTAGTATAGAGTTCTCTGGAGTCGTGTGTGTTCTACGCTTCCCCTTTGTTTTATTTTGTTTCAATAGAGAGATTCCTTTCCATCATGACCTCTCTATTTTGTGGGTTCCACGTCATTCTGTTCTTGGCTTCGAGGTTTCCTTTCGCCTTGAATGTCTCCTTTCTATTTTCTTGGGTACTTCGGAAGCTATGCATTGCTTCTAGAAGCTACATCGTGATTACTACCTCGCAGTGCCCCTTGTGTCACTCATCTAGTAGTTACTACTTTCTCGGGTTTTAACCCTTGGACTTGAACTGAAGGTCCCCGATTGTGCTGGATTCTAATGAATCTTAGTACATGAAGCTGGCCTTTAACCCAAGATCCATTCCGTTGAACACCGGTGTTAATGTTCAAATATTACATCGGGCTGGCTAAATTCAAATGAAGCTATCCTTCAAGCTTGTGGTTATTGTCGTGATTGAATTGCGGCAATAAAAATCTTTCCCTTCCATTAGCTATCGCAGAGGTTCTCTCATTGAACCAAATGGATCACGACAAGAGTGCTCTTTGTGAGTCTCGCATCTATGTCTGTGACTCTACCACACCTCCCTTTTCAGCACGAGTTTCCCAAGAGTGTTAACTGTGCATCTACCTCTCAGGAATTCTGAACCTGATAGTGTTCTTTCTCTTTAGTTGCTTTCCGACCTTTGTCTACTATCTATCAGCCAAGTTGTAAATGTGCATTGGTGTTCTCCAGTGTATATTATTCTTGTGGTTCGTCAAGACATTTCACTTTGGTATGTCAGGAGAAACAAACTCCGATACCTCGTCCATTTAAGACTTGATCAAAGTGTTGTAATCCGTAGATTATGAAGCCTCGTTAGCTTCGTTCTATTCTACCTTAGGGTATCACCCTCTTTTATATCATGAGGTCGTGCTCTGTATCATGACCTTATTGATGAAGTGATGCTCTTACATATCTTTACTCGCCTTTCCTCCGAGCTGTCCATGCTTGGGAATGTTGGGGTGTTTGTATTGATGTGGCCATCTGAGATTCTTAGTAATTCTCATTGCTTTGAAATCCAAGGACGTTTGTGTCATTCTTAGCATAATTGGTTTGCCAATTATTAAGCGGAGTTTGATCGTGTTGCCAAGTCCATTTATTCAGGCACATCTTCAGTCAAAGAGTTAGGTTCAGGCTGAAGCTCTCAAGACCATATCGTTTCTTTGTAAAGCAAGTTTCCCTCTTGAATTCAGTGATATACCGGTGATTCGTGATATTCTAGTTGTCTTTCTAGAAGTATCGCCATGTTGCCACATGACCGTGTTGTCGAATTCATGAGTAAGTTGGTTCTTTGAACTACTTCTTTCTCCAAGAAACTACTGGATACCCTGGATTAGTTAATTAAGCTTAATCAACAACTTGGAGAGTTGAAAGACAAAAGCTTTATCCAACTTTGTTCCTTCATAAAGGGATGTCTAGTGATGTTTGTGTTGAAGTCAGAAAGTATCTCCTTTGTGGATATGATATCTTCCCCGTATTTGATTTGAGTTTGGGTTATCGTCAAATCATACTCAGTTCCAAGGACTATCTGGATGATGTTTATACTCATGGTGTCTCGTCTGAGTATACCTTCATGTCCTTTGGTATGACCAATATTTTTGCCAAGTTCATGTAGAATATGAGTCCCTCATTGGAGTATCTTGATAAGTTTGTTATTGAGCCCATCGATGACATTCTTATTTCCTCCATGTTTAAAGAGATTCATATTGGACGTTTGGCACTAATGTTGAAATTTTTTGAGAACCATATTCGTGTTATCATGAAGTATGTGTTCTGGATGTTGGAAGTGACCTTCTCTAGTTCACGTGCACTTCCTGAAAGATGTCGCCGTGGATCTGAGTCGAGTTCCCTTTTGTTTTCCTCGGAAATCATCGCAAGTCAGTCATGCATGTGCGAAGTATTCTTAAGATGGAAGGTTGTTACCTCCATTCTTTGAAACGTTCCTCTATGCACACTAAGCCACTGACTGGTTTGTTTAAGAAAGTGAAGAAGCTTAAGAACTTCAAAATCTTCTTTGATGTCCCCACAAGGACTCACTTATGTTACATTGCAAATTCATGTGCACGCAATTGCCTTTGCAGTCGCAACCACATGTATTACGCAATCTAGCTCGATCTTTTGGAGATTGACATTGTGGTCCATAACTTGAGAATCTAGCAACTTTACCTTGGTGGTAACTATTACAAATTTTTATTTGGACATGCTAAGTCTGAAATATCTTTACAACTAACCTAAAGTCTGAATCTCAAGCGGCAATGATGGTTGGTGTTTCTCAAGGATTTTTGGGATAGGTCTCTTTGTAAATCCGGCAAGATTGATGTCGTGGTGAACACAATTAGTCGGAAGGCCTAATGCCATAATCTCTTGAATCATCAAGAATAACCAATCTCCATGAGGATGTTATGCGGCTTATTCTAAGAGTTGCCACATAGCCTCTTTTGAATTTCAAAGTCCGACCTTGACTCGATGACCTACTGAAGGCTCGTCAATAGCCTAAAAAAAATTGGTGTCTACAACATCAAGGAGAACATTTTAAGCAGAGTTGCTAAATGTCTCCCGGTCAATCCCTTGAAATCATTTCTCCGGTGACAACAACTTCGTTCGGAGAAATTTCACTCACCGCTGATCCTTGGCACTTCTCTAGACAGTACTCTTCCCTTTCCGTTGGTCATTACCTGAAATTCTAATCAATTCACACGTTGTGTGAATTCGTCAGTCATCTAGGCCCTAGCCTTTTGAGTAGACAACAATTATTTCATGTACCCTTGCCAGAAAAGTGACTATGATTCTTAAATCCAAAGTTGCTATGGTTGGATAATCATTTGTGCTTCTACAAGTCACCCTCTCTAAGAGTGCCTCGTCATGGTATCAAAGGCAGTTTAACCTCGCTACCTTGTCCCTTCGTAATCTTGTCAAGCATGGAGCAATTGCCTACCAAATTTGAAACTTCTTCGGTCTCCTCCGTTACCTTGACGTGTTTCATGATTATCAACTCAAGAGTTGTTTCTAAACACTCCTTCCATGAGTTGACCATGAGATACTCGATCTTTGTAAAGAACCACCGTCCAGTGTTATTCCCTCTTTCCCTTAGGGGTAGTTGAGCAACAACTTCAAAGGAAGAAAATGAAGCGCTTCATTCATGGTGTAGTGGATCAAACTTCTTCATGGTGTCGTGGATCAACTCCTTCAACAAAGAAGATCGGCGTGGTATCAACAAGCTCGTTGAAGACCGTCGTAGTCCTTGTTACCTTCTCTTTTCCTACCTTAGGAATCTCGGGGACGAGATTCTTGTAAGGGGGGTAGAGTTGTAACATCCCATGTTTGTTAATCAATTTTGTTGCTAAGTTGTTCATAAGCATGCATGCATTTGCATTTAATTTGAGAAAATTTTACACCAAAATGGTTTGAACCAAAGTTGCAAATGTTGTAGTTTTGCTCTACTAAAATTTTGGTGCAAAAGTCCCTCAAAGTTTGGCTCAAAATACCCTAAAACTATCAAAATCCCTTCTGTTTTAAAAATTTCAGGGAAATCCCCAAAACCCGGGGGATTTTCACAAAATCCCCTTGTCTTCTACCTCGCACGGGCAGGCACCTGCGTGCCCTGCCGACAGAGGCCGTCGCCGGCCACCTCCTGCTTCGCCTGGCGAAGGGATGAGGACGGCCCGTCCTCCCTTCTCTCCCTCCCGACCTCACTTCCCCCTGGCGTCCCCTTCCTCTCTCTATCTCTCTGTGCCACGGGCAAACCCTAGCCCCGGCCAACCTCGCCGTCGCCGCCGCTCAGTGGCTACCCCGCGCCCAGCCGACTAGGCCGAAGCTCCGCCTCGCCTCTCGAGCATCCTCGTCGAAGGAATCGACAAGGGCTCTCTCGTTCGTCCCCAACGCCGCCATCTTCCCCGCGGCCGGCCACCGCCTCCGTCGACCTTGGCGTCGCTGTCCGGCCTTCCTCGCCTCGCCGTCGCCACCAAGAGCACCGGGGTGAGCAGGCGGTCCTCCCCGTGCCCTGGCCCTCTCCCTCTCGCTCTATACCGCCGCCGCCACGCGAGCCTGCGAGCTCGGCCGCCGGCAATCGCCGCCGTGGTCGCTCCGGCGACCATTGGTGGGCGGCGCCACCACCAAATGGTCGCTCGCGTCCCGCTGACCCTTTTTCCCCCTGCACGCCCTCGATCGGAGGCCGGATCGCCCGATTGGAGCTCGACCAGAGCTCCCAGAGAGCTCGTGGCCGCGCTGACGTCATGCTGACGTCAGCGTGACGTCATATTTTCCCTTTTTAATTTCTGTTTTATTTTCAGTAATTCATAAGTAATTCATTTTAATTCAGAAAAATGTGTATAATATATCAAAATGTTCAGAAAAACATTCTCTACAAGTTTAGATGAAATTCATGCATCATTGCAACAATTAAAACTACATAAGTAGTGAAACCCTAATTAACCCCTCTCATATGTCGGGGTCCGATGCTCGGAACCCCTTTTAAATTGACGATGCACCTAGGGTTTACTCAATTCCATTAATATGACATATCATTCATACTTGTATGCGCATTGCATCGATGCCATGTGTTGATTGTTATTCCTCTCTTTATAGTATTTGCTTCTTCGCGATCGATAGAGCACGTGCCGAGATGACGAAGATCAACGACAACGATGATCAATTCCTTTCCACCGACGAACAAGTCAAGCATGGGATCTCCGAAGATCCATATTGGTTTGTCGGGGACAAAGGCAAGCCCTAGCCTGGTTCATATATGATTTTGAAATGCTTTTACTTCGGTTCCTACATATTGCATGCGATTCAACCGTCTTTTATCGATAGGTAGAGTTATCCTATCGATGCATGTTCCATCCTTGTAGCCTCAAATACCTGATCCACTCGCTCCTAGCATAACTAGGTTTGGCATGTGTGCATCGCTAGAGCCTTTATATCTTATGCTTAGCCATGCTTAGTTTGTTACGCTACTACTCCGGTCTTCGGACCGGAGCCTTACAATGAAATGAAACTAGCATGACAGGTTGACGTGGTAAGTATAGAGATGTTGATAAACATGATTAAAGGCTCGGACGAGAGGCCACATTGGGATGTGGTGGGTTGTTTCGTTTACGCCGACCCTAGGAACCGAGTTCTCGCCTCTTGAACCAAGACCGAGCGTACAACCACACGAGGCCCTATTATGGTACCCTCTCGACTCACTAACTTGCCTAGTAGATTCCATGAGTCACATAGTTTGCGCGTTATTTGGACATATGCATCGAAAATGTTTGTGAAAAGGTGCATAGCATACGGGTAGGTAAGCGTGGCCGTGGTGGCTGGGGTTAGAGTCCCCGGGGAAACCCACCTCGCCTCACATCGTTAAGGACCGACTTCGGGACTTGACCCGTTACTGACGGAACAATCCTTAGCGCGTGACTCATGGTCTCGGCGACAGCAAGGTAAAGGTCGTGGTCAACCACTCTCTGCCGGCTTTCCAAGGAAGAGAGCTAATGTACTGGCACTAAGAATCGGTTGGCACGTGTGGGTAAAGTTGTGCACCCCTGCAGGGTAATGAATCTTTTCGAAAAGCCGTGTCCACGGTTACGGACGACTTGGGAATGGATTCTGTGATCATAGACAACTTGAACCTGATCGTAAAACTTGGCAATCAATGTGTGCTTACGGATACCTTCTTCGGGTGTTGAGGGGGTAATCCGAGGATAGTGGTTCGAGATGATGAAGATTGGTGGATACAAGATGATGATCAATAGAGATAGAGATGTCGCTCTCTTATCCCCTTTTAAAGATTCTGAGTAGTCGAGCTTCTCCTCTCTCTTGTCTTACAAAGGAAAACTGGCTTTACGCAAAGGAAGCTCCACAGAAAGCCCGCATACCAGCTTTGCTAAAAGGTTGTACTAAGTCTTGCTGAGTCCCTGTACTCAGCTTTGCATGCTTTTGTTTCGAAGAAGTCACTCCAACGAGATGGTGGTTTCTAGTCGACATCGACGAGTAGCTTGGGGTTCCCGGGTGGCAGCTCGGAATCTATGGGCTGGGACGTCGCCGTTATGCTCCTCGGCCTCTTAGGCCTTTTGCTATCTTGCTATGTCTAATAGCATAACTTCGCTTCCGTTGATTGATGTATGCCAGGTCAGTGACCTCTGCTTGTATCGCTTTGGTTCTTTGCTCTGTTATGAGCTTGTATTACTTCTTTGAGTCGTAGAGTCACTGTTGTGTTACCGATTCTCTCACTGTAGTCTCTCGAGCTCTAGGTTAGGCTTATGTCAGACGAAGATCTGGTATTTGTCTAACCCTGATCCCGGGGGTGCCACACAGCGGAAGCATCATCAATATTATAAGAATTTTCAGATCTAGCGAAGTACCGGAATGTGAAGCATGTGGTGGTGAAACAAGTTTATCAATCACGGATGGTGAATGAAGAGCAGCGAGAGGTACTCAGAGTTGTACCTTTTCTTGTAGTGGATGGTAATATGGAGACTTTAGGATCGCGAGGTTTACCCATGATGGAGAATTTGCAGCGAACAATATCAATCCAAGTGAACTTCCAAATAAAGCTATGCTCCCCGGCAACGGCGCCAGAAAATAGTCTTGATAACCCACAAGTATAGGGGATCGCAACAGTCTTCGAGGGAAGTAAAACCCAAATTTATTGATTTGACACAAGGGGAGACAAAGAATACTTGAAAGCCTTAACAGCGGAGTTGTCAATTCAGCTGCACCTGGAAACAGACTTGCTCGCAAGAGTTTATCAGTAGTAACAGTTTTATAGCAGTAGCAGTGATGAAATAACGACGGCGAGTAACAAAGACAGCAGTAGTGATTATAGTAAACAACGGGATTAAAGTATCGTAGGCACGGGGATGGATGAACGGGCGTTGCATGGATGAGAGAAACTCATGTAACAATCAAAGCGGGGCATTTGCGAGATAATAATAAAACGGTATCCAAGTACTAATCAATCAATAGGCATGTGTTTCATATATAGTCGTACGTGCTCGCAATGAGAAACTTGCACAACATATTTTGTCCTACCAGCCGGTGGCAGCCGGGCTTCTAGGGAATCTACTGGAAATTAAGGAACTCCTTTTAATAGAGCACCGGAGCAAAGAATTAACACTCCGTGAACACATGTGATCCTCATATCACCGCCATCCCCTTCGGTTGTCCCAATTTCTGTCACTTTGGGGCCTCGGGTTCCGGACAGCAATACGTGTATACAACTTGCAGGTAAGATCATAAAGCAATGAATATCATAATGAATTGATAACATGTTCAGATCTGAGATCATGGCACTCGGGCCCTAGTGACAAGCATTAAGCATAACAAGTTGCAACAATATCATAAAAGTACCAATTACGGACACTAGGCACTATGCCCTAACAATCTTATGCTATTACATGACCAATCTCATCCAATCCCTATCATCCCCTTCGGCCTACAGCGGGGGAATTACTCACACATGGATGGGGGAAACATGGCTAGTCGATGGAGAGGCGTCGGTGGTGATGATGGCGATGATCTCCTCCAATTCCCCGTCCCGGCGGAGTGCCAGAACGGAGTTTCTGGTCCCGAGACGGAGTTTTGCGACGGTGGCGGTGTACTGGATGGTTTCTGGCGATTTTGACTAACTCCCCGTGCGTTTTTAGGTCGAAGGCAATAAGTAGTCCGAAGGAGGGCGTCGGGGGCCAGCCGAGGCCGCCACACACTAGGGCCACGCGCCCCCCTCCTGGGCCGCGCCGGCCTAGTGTGTGGGGCCCTCGGGCCCCCACCTGGCTTGCCCTTCTGGCTCCGTCAATATTCTGGGAAAATAGGACCTTTCGCATAAATTCCGAGGATTTTCCTGAAAGTTGGATTTATGCACAAAAACGAGACACTAGAGCAGTTCTGCTGAAAACAGCGTTAGTCCGTGTTAGTTGCATCCAAAATACACAAATTAGAGGCAAAACAATAGCAAAAGTGTTCGGGAAAGTAGATACGTTTTGGACGTATCAGTATGCACCGTTGCTAAGACTTGTCGTTTCGAAGCATCACATGATGATCGGGTGTGATAGATTCTACATGTGCATACAACGGGTGCAAGCCAGTTTTGCACACGCGGATACTAAGGTTGCCTTGACGAGCCTAGCATGTACAGACATGGTCTCGGAACACGGGATACCGAAAGGTAGAGCATGAGTCATATGATTGATATGATGAACACTTTGAGTATTCGCCTTTCAAGCTACATCTTTTCTCGTGATGATCGGATTTGGTGTAGTGGATTTGGTTCGTGTGATCACTAAGACAATGCGAGGAATATTGTTTTGAGTGGGAGTTCACCTAGTTAATTTAAGAATTAAAATTTGAACTCAATTTATCATAAACTTAGATTAAACTCTTTGCAAATATGTTGTAGATCATGGCGTCCCCATCAATCAATTTTAACCAGTTCCTAGAGAAAGAAAAGCTTAAAAGCAATGGTAGCAACTTCACCGACTGGTTCCGTCATGTGAGGATTTTCCTAAACGGTGGAAATCTGCAATTTGTGCTCGAAGCACCGCTAGGTCCCCCACCACCTCCTGCAGTATCCGAGGACGAAAAGAATGTTTACGAAACTCGGGTGATTCGATACTCTCAAGTTCAGTGTGCCATCCTGTGCAGCCTAGAGGCGGAGCTCCAAAAGCGTTTTGAGCACCATGACCCATATGAGATGGTCCGTGAGCTAAAAGCTATCTTTGAAACTCATGCGGCCGTCGAAAGCTATGAGGCCTCAAAACACTTCTTTGGCTGTATGATGGAAGAGGGCAGCTCCGTTTGTGAGCACGTGCTCGCCATGTCCGGGCACACGAAGAAGCTCAGTGACATGGGGATAGTGATTCCTAACCAGCTGGGTATTCATCGTGTCCTCCAATCACTGCCACCAAGTTACAAGAACTTCATAATGAACTACAACATGTAGAACATGAACAAGGAGTTACCTGAACTCTTCTCCATGCTGAAATTTGCTGAGATTGAGATACAGAAAGAACACCAAGTGTTGATGGTCAACAAGAACACCAGTTTCAAGAAGCAAGGCAAACCTAAGAAAGGCAACTTCAAGAAGGGAGACAACAAAGTTGT
The DNA here is from genome assembly GCF_022539505.1 of Lolium rigidum. Taxonomy (NCBI): domain Eukaryota; kingdom Viridiplantae; phylum Streptophyta; class Magnoliopsida; order Poales; family Poaceae; genus Lolium; species Lolium rigidum. Next base: position 139,578,356 of record NC_061508.1, read on the forward strand.
TGCGCCTCCTGTGAAACCTAAGGCTGGCCCTAAACCTGATACTGAGTGCTATTACTGCAAGGAGAAGGGGCACTGTAAGCGGAATTTCCCCAAGTACATGGCTGATCTGAAGAGCGGCCTTGTCAAGAAGAAGAAAGGTATATCTGATGTACATGTTATAGATATCTATATTACTGGTTCTCGTAGTAGTTCCTGGGTATTTGATACTGGTTCAGTTGCTCACATTTGTAACTCGAAACAGGAACTACGGAATAAACGAAGCCTAGTGAGGGACGAGGTGACGATGCGCGTTGGAAATGGATCCAAGGTCGATGTGATCGCCGTCGGCACGCTCCCTCTACATCTACCTTCGGGATTAGTTTTAAACCTCAATAATTGTTATTTGGTGCCTGCGTTGAGCATGAACATTATATCTGGATCTTGTTTAATGCAAGACGGTTATTCATTTAAGTCAGAGAATAATGGTTGTTCTATTTTTATGAATAATATCTTTTATGGTCATGCGCCTGAGATGAATGGTTTATTCTTGTTAAATTTCGATAGTAGTGATACACATATTCATAACATTGATGCTAAGCGAATTAAATTGAATGATAATTCTACTTATATGTGGCAATCGTCGTCTTGGTCATATTGGAGTGAAGCGCATGAAGAAACTCCATTCCGATGGACTTCTTGAGTCACTTGACTTTGAGTCATTTGATAGATGCGAAGCATGTCTAATGGGAAAAATGACTAGGACTCCATTCTCTGGTAACAGACTTATTGGAAATCATACATACCGATGTGTGTGGACCAACGAGTGTAGCATCGCGCGGTGGTTATCGTTATGTTCTAACCTTCACGGATGATCTGAGTAGATATGGGTATATCTATTTCATGAAACATAAGTCCGAAACTTTCGAGAAGTTTAAGGAATTCCAAAGTGAAGTAGAAAATCAACGTAACAAGAAGATTAAGTTTCTGCGTTCTGATCGCGGAGGCGAATATCTGAGTTATGAGTTTGGCATGCATTTAAAGAAATGCGGAATACTTTCACAATTGACATCGCCGGGAACACCACAACGCAATGGTGTGTCCGAACATCGTAATCGAACTCTCTTAGATATGGTTCGTTCTATGATGTCTCTTACTGATTTGCCGTTATCGTTTTGGGGTTATGCATTAGAGACAGCCGCATTCACTTTAAATAGGGCACCATCTAAATCCGTTGAAACGACACCGTATGAATTGTGGTTTGGGAAGAAACCTAAGATGTCATTCCTTAAAGTTTGGGGTTGCGAAGCTTATGTAAAAAAGTTACAACCTGACAAGCTAGAACCCAAAGCGGAGAAATGCGTCTTCATAGGATACCCTAAAGAAACTATTGGGTATACTTTCTATCACAGATCCGAAGGAAAAATCTTTGTTGCTAAGAACGGATCCTTTCTTGAGAAGGAGTTTCTCACTAAAGAAGTGACTGGAAGGAAAGTAGAACTCGACGAGGTTACTGAACCTTCTCTCGTACATTAGAGTAGCGCAGTACCGGAAGATGTTCCTGTGCAGCCTGCACCGGTAAGAGAGGAAGCAAATGATAATGATCATGAAACTTCGAACGAGGAAACTACTGAACCTCGCATATCGACGAGGGAACGTACCACTCCTGATTGGTATGATCCCTGTCTAAATTTCATGATTGTGGACAACAATGATGAAGACCCTGCGACGTATGAAGAAGCGATGATGAGCCCAGATTCCAACAAATGGCATGAAGCCATGAAATCCGAAATGGGATCCATGTATGATAACAAAGTATGGACTTTGGTAGACTTACCCGATAGCCGCAAGGCCGTCGAGAATAAATGGATCTTCAAGAGAAAAACAGATGATGATGGTAATATTACTCGTCTATAAAGATCGACTTGTCGCAAAGGGTTTCCGACAAATTCAAGGAGTTGACTACGATGAGACTTTCTCACACTGTAGCGAAGCTAAAGTCTGTGAGGATTTTGTTAGCAATAGCTGCATTTTTCGATTATGAGATTTGGCAGATGGATGTCAAAACGGCGTTCCTTAATGGTGACATTGAGGAAGGGTTGTATATGGTACAACCCAAAGGTTTTGTCGATCCTAAAAATGCTGACAAGGTATGCAAACTTCAGCGTTCCATTTATGGACTGAAGCAAGCATCCCGGAGTTGGAACCGACGCTTTGATAAGGTGATCAAAGACTTCGGGTTTATACAATGTCATGGAGAGGCATGTATTTACAAGAAAGTGAGTGGGAGCTCTGTAGCGTTCCTGATATTATATGTAGATGACATATTATTGATTGAGAATGATATAGAACTATTAAGCAGTGTAAAAGGTTATTTGAATAAGTGTTTTTCAATGAAAGACCTTGGTGAAGCAGCGTACATTTTAGGCATCAAGATTTATAGAGATAGATCAAGACGCCTAATAGGGCTTTCACAGAGTACATACCTGGACAAGATTCTAAAGAAGTTTAGAATGGATGAAAGCAAGAAAGGGTTCTTGCCTATGTTGCCAGGTAAGGTCTTGAGTAAGACTCAAGGTCCAACTACGGTAGAAGAAAGAGAAAGGATGAATCAGATCCCCTATGCCTCGGCAGTAGGCTCTATCATGTATGCTATGCTGTGTACTAGACCAGATATCGCTCATGTTGTTAGTTTGACCAGTAGATATCAAAGTGATCTAGGAATGGAACACTGGACAGCGGTCAAGAATATCCTGAAGTACTTGAAAAGCAGTAAGGATATGTTTCTTTGTTATGGCGGTGACCAAGAGCTCGTTGTAACCAGTTACACCGATGCAAGTTGGAACACTGATCCTGATGACTCTAAGTCTCAGTCTGGGTACGTGTTTATATTGAATGGTGCTGCGATGAAGCTGGAGTAGTTCCAAGCAGTGCACGGTGGCGAAGTCTTCAACTGAATCGGAATACATAGCGGCTTTGGAGGCTTCATCGGAAGCGGTATGGATGAAGAGGTTCATTGTTGAGCTTGGTGTGGTTCCTAGTGCATTGGACCCACTAGTCATTTAATGTGACATATGGGTGCCAGCGCCAATGCACAAGAACCAAGGTCACATAAGAAGCTGAAGCATATCAAGCTGCGTTTTCCTTCGATTCGCGAGTACATCGACGATGGTGAAGTAAAGATTTGCAAAGTACACACATATCTGAATGTGGCAGATCCGTTGACTAAAGCTCTCCCTAGGGAAAAGCATGACCAACACCAGAATGCCATGGGTGTTAGGTACCTTACAATGTAATCCAGATTATTGACTCTAGTGCAAGTGGGAGACTGTTGGAGATATGCCCAAGAGGCAATAATAAAGTGGTTATTATATATCTTTTTGTTTATGATAAATGTTTGCATACCATGCTATAATTGTATTAACCGAAACATTGATACATGTGTGTTATGTGAACAACAAAGAGTCCCTAGTAAGCCTCTAGTATAACTAGCTTGTTGATTAATAGATGATCATAGTTTCATGATAATGAACATTGGATGTTATTAATAACAAGGTTATGTCATTAGATGAATGATGTAATGGACACACCCAATTAAGCGCAGCACAAGATCACGTCATTAAGTTCAATTGCTATAAGCTTTCGATAGATAGTTACCTAGTCCTTCGACCATGAGATCATGTAAATCACTTATACCGGACACCACTGCGTAAATGGGTGGTTATAAAGGTGGGATTAAGTATTCGGAAAGTATGAGTTGAGGCATACGGATCAAGAGTGGGATATTGTCCATCCCGATGACGGATAGATATACTCTGGGCCCTCTCGGTGGAATGTCGTCTAATTGCTTGCAACCATGTGACTTGGTCACAAGAGATGATATGCCACGATACGAGTAAAGAGTACTTGTCGGAGACGAGGTTGAACAAGGTATGGAGATACCGATGATCAAACCTCGGACAAGTAAAATATCGCGAGACAAAGGGAATCAGTATCGTATGTAAATGGTTCAATCGATCACTAAGTTATCGTTGAATATGTGGGAGCCATTATGGATCTCCAAATCCCGCTATTGGTTATTGGTCGGAGAAGAGTCTCAACCATGTCTGCATAGTTCATGAACCGTAGGGTGACACACTTAAGGTTTGATGTCGTTTTAAGTAGATATGGAATATGGAATGGAGTTCGAAGTTTTGTTCGGAGTCTCGGATGGGATCCAAGACATCACGAGGAGGTACAGAATGGCCCGGAGAATAAGATTCATATATAGGAAGTCATTTTCTAAGTTTGAAAATGATCCGGTGTATTTATGGAAGGTTCTAGAAAAGTCCGGAAGAAATCACCATGGAAGAGGGACTCCACCAAGCTTGGCCGGCCAGCCAAAGGGAGGAGGAGTCCCAGGTGGACTCCACCTAAGGGGGCCGGCCACCCCACCAAAGGGAAAGGGGAGAGTCCCACCCCAAGTAGGATTCGTTCATATGGCAGTTTTTGAATTGGGGTCTTATTCGAAGACTTTGGGAAAACACTTGGGGGTTCCACCTATATAATGAGGGACAAGGGGAGGGGGCCACCACACCAACCACACCTTGGCCGCACCCCTTAGAGGCACCAAGGCCGGCGCCCCCCGCTCCCCAAACCCTAGCCGCCCCTCCTCCTCATACACCTCTAGTAGTGCTTAGGCGAAGCCCTGTCGGACTTCTCCACCACCACCGCCACCACGCCGTCATGCTGTCGGGATTTCGAGGAGGATCTACTACTTCCGCTGCCCGCTGTAACAGGGAGAAGGATGTCGTCATCAACACCGAACGTGTGACCGAGTACGGAGGTGCTGCCCGATGATACGCGGAAAGCACACGTCCGTTGGGAACCCCAAGAGGAAGGTGTGATGCGTACAGCAGGAAGTTTTCCCTCAGTAAGAAACCAAGGTTATCGAACCAGTAGGAGTCAAGGAACACGTGAAGGTTGTTGGTGGCGGAGTGTAGTGCAGCCGCAACACCGGGGATTCCGGCGCCAACGTGGAACCCGCACAACACAATCAAAGTACTTTGCCCCAACGTAACGAGTGAGGTTGTCAATCTCACCGGCTTGCTGTAAACAAAGGATTAAATGTATAGTGTGGAAGATGATGTTTGTTTGCAAAGAACAAGTAAAGAACATGTATTGCGATAGATTGTATTTCAGATGTAAAGAATGGACCGGGGTCCACAGTTCACTAGTGGTGTCTCTCCGATAAGAAATAGCATGTTGGGTGAACAAATTACGGTTGGGCAATTGACAAATAAAGAAGGCATAACAATGCACATACATATATCACGATGAGTACTATGAGATTTAATCAGGGCATTACGACAAAGTACATAGACCGCTATCCAACATGCATCTATGCCTAAAAAGTCCACCTTCGAGGTTATCATCCGAACCCCTTCCCAGTATTAAGTTGCAAACAACAGACAATTGCATTAAGTATGGTGCGTAATGTAATCAACACAAATATCCTTAGACAAAGCATTGATGTTTTATCCCTAGTGGCAACGAGCACATCCACAACCTTAGAACTTTACGTCACCGTCCTGCATTCAATGGAGGCATGAACCCACTATCGAGCATAAATACTCCCTCTTGGAGTCACAAGTATCAACTTGGCCAGAGCCTCTACTAGCAACGGAGAGTATGCAAGAACATAAACAACATATATGATAGATTGATAATCAACTTGACATAGTATTCCATATTCATCGGATCCCAACAAACACAACATGTAGCATTACAAATAGATGATCTTGATCATGATAGGCAGCTCACAAGATCTAACATGATAGCACAATGAGGAGAAGACAACCATATAGCTACTGCTATGGACACATAGTCCAGGGGTGAACTACTCACACATCGATCCGGAGGCGATCATGGTGATGAAGAGACCTCCGGGAGATGATTCCCCTCTCCGGCAGGGGTGCCGGAGGCGATCTCCTGAATCCCCCGAGATGGGATTGGCGGCGGCAGCGTCTCTGGAATGTTTTCCGTATCGTGGCTCTCGGTACTGGGGTTTTCGCGACGAAGGCTTTAAGTAGGCGGAAGGGCGGAGTCGGAGGGCTGAAGGGGGCCCCACACCATAGGGCGGCGCGGGCCCCACCCAGGCCGCACGGCCCTGTGGTGTCGGCGCCCCGTCGCCCCACTTCGTTTCCCTTTCGGTCTTCTGGAAGCTTCGTGGAAAAATAAGACCCTGGGCGTTGATTTCGTCCAATTCCGAGAATATTTCCTTTGTAGGATTTCTGAAACCAAAAACAGCAGAAAACAGCAACCGGCTCTTCGGCATCTCGTCAATAGGTTAGTGCCGGAAAATGCATAATAATGACATAAAGTGTGCATAAAACATGTGAGTATCATCATAAAAGTAGCATGGAACATAAGAAATTATAGATACGTTTGAGACGTATCAAGCATCCCCAAACTTAGTTCCTACTCGCCCTCGAGTAGGTAAACGATAACAAGGATAATTTCTGAAGTGACATGCTATCATAATCTTGATCAATACTATTGTAAAGCATATGAGATGAATGGAGCGATTCGAAGCAATGATAAAGACAATGAGTAAACAAATGAATCATATATCAAAGACTTTTCATGAATAATACTTTCAAGACAAGCATCAATAAGACTTGCATAAGAGTTAACTCATAAAGCAATAGATTCTTAGTAGAAAGCTTTGAAATAACACAAAGGAAGATATAAGTTTCAGCGGTTGCTTTCAACTTCAACATGTATATCTCATGGATAATTGTCAACACAAAGTAATATAACAAGTGCAATAGGTAAACATGTAAGAATCAATGCACACAGTTCACACAAGTGTTTGCTTCTAAGGTAGAAAGAATGGGTAAACTGACTCAACAATAAAGTAAAAGAATGGCCCTTCGCAGAGGGAAGCATGGATTACTATTTTTGTGCTAGAGCTTTTCATTTTGAAAACATAGAAACAATTTTGTCAACGGCAGTAATAAATCATATGTGTTATGTATAAGATATCCTATAAGTTGCAAGCCTCATGCATAGATTACCAATAGTGCTCGCACCTTGTCCTAATTAGCTTGGATTAACACGGATTATCATTGCATAACATATGTTTCAACCAAGTGTCAAAAAGGGGTACCTCTATGCCGCCTGTACAAAGGTCTAAGGAGAAAGATCGCATTTGATTTCTCGTTTTTGATTATTCTCAACTTAGACATCCATACGGGACAACATAGACAACGAGATAATGGACTCCTCTTTAATGCATAAGCATTCAACAATAGATAATATTCTCATAAGAGATTGAGGATTGATTGTCCAAACTGAAACTTCCACCATGGATCATGGCTTTAGTTAGCGGCCCAATGTTCTTATCTAACAATATGCATACTCAAACTATTTGATCATGAAAATCGCCCTTACTTCAGACCAATGAAAAAAATAGTGCGCTAACATAAATAGCGTGGGCTTGAGAAAAATGCTATAGACGCTATAGCGTGCTAATAGCGTGCTATTTTTCAAAATAGCGTTTAACAAAAAATATGAAAATTCAGGATTTTAGCATATATATAATAATAGATATAGCACTCTGCAGCTACAAAATCTCGGATATGATATTTTGCAGCCAAACATCAACCAGAGATAGTTCACATAGTCCATAACTTGATATGACATAGTCTCAAAATCACAAACCATAGTTCACATTCACATTGTCCTGAACTAGAAGGATTGAAGGAGGGAAACAGAGGCACGGGGTGAAGGCGTGAAGGTGAAGCTAGGCGTGGCCGCTTACCACCGATTGACAGAGGAAAAGGGGGGCTGAGCTGCGCCGTCACGTCTTCGCTTGCCGGGCAGAGTAGATGACAAGGAGTTGGGGAGTGCGCGATCTGAATTTATTAGTCTAGGGTTGCCTGGATTAGGGATTTAGGATACGCAAGTGGGTCAAAATGTGGAATGAGCTACTAAAAAAACTACTCTGTAAAATAGCGTGCTATGCGAAATAGCGAATAACGCCAAATAGCGTGAAATAGCGCGTCTTTAGCGCGCATAGCGTCATAGCGTGCCTAGAATGCATAGCGTAGCGTTCAACTCGCAAATACGCTATAGCGCCGCTATTAGCGTGAAATAGCGCGCTATTTTTTTCGTTGCTTCAGACAAGACGAACATGCATAGCAACTCACATGATATTCAACAAAGGTGTAATAGTTGATGGCGTCCCCAGAAACATGGTTACCACTCAACAAGCAACTTATTAAGAAATAAGATACATATATAGCTACATATTCTTCACCACAATAGTTTTTAAGGCTATTTTCCCATGAGCTATATATTGCAAAGACAAAGGATAGAATTTTAAAAGGTAGCACTCAAGTAATTTACTTTGGAATGGCAAAGAAATACCATGTAGTAGGTAGGTATGGTGGACACAAATGGCATAGTTTTTGGCTCAAGGATTTGGATGCACGAGAAGTATTCCCTCTCAATACAAGGCTAGGCTAGCAAGGTTGTTTGAAGTAAAATCTAGTATAAAACGGTACAAAAGGACTTACATAAGAACATATTGCAAGCATTATAAGACTCTACATCGTCTTCCTTGTTGTTCAAACACCTTAACCAGAAAATACCTAGACTCTAGAGACCAATCATGCAAACCAAATTTTAACAAGCTCTATGTAGTTCTTCATTAATAGGTACAAACTACATGATGCAAGAGATTAAACATGATCTATATGAGCACAACAATTTCCAAGTATCAAATTATTCAAGACATTATACCAATTACCACATGAAGCATTTTCTGTTTCCAACCATATAACAATGAACGAAGCAGTTTCAACCTTCGCCATGAACATTAAAAGTATAGCTAAGAACATATGTGTTCATGCAAAACAGCGGAGCGTGTCTCTCTCCCAAACAAAGAATGCTAGGATCCGATTTTATTCAAACAAAAACAAACAGACGCTCCAAGTAAAGCACATAAGATGTGACAGAATAAAAATATAGTTTCACTAGAGGTGACCTGATAAGTTGTCGATGAAGAAGGGATGCCTTGGGCATCCCCAAGCTTAGATGCTTGAGTCTTCTTAAAATATGCAGGGATGAACCACGGGGGCATCCCCAAGCTTAGACTTTTCACTCTTCTTGATCATATTGTATCATCCTCCTCTCTTAACCCTTGAAAACTTCCTCCACACCAAACTCATTAGAGGGTTAGTGCATAATTGAAAATTCATATATTCAGAGGTGACATAATCATTCTTAACACTTCTGGACATTGCACAAAGCTACTGAAAGTTAATGGAACAAAGAAATCCATCAAACATAGCAAAACAGGCAATGCGAAATAAAAGGCAGAATCTGTCAAAACAGAACAGTCCGTAAAGACGAATTTTTCTGGGGCACTTAACTTGCTCAGATGAAAATGCTCAAATTGAATGAAAGTTGCGTAAATATCTGAGGATCACGCACGTAAATTGGAAGATTTTTCTAAATTTTCTATAGAAGGGGCTGCTCAATTTCGTGACAGTAAGAAATCTGTTTCTGCGCAGTAATCCAAATCTAGTATTGACTTTACTATCAAAGACTTTACTTGGCACAACAATGCAATAGAATAAAGATAAGGAGAGGTTGCTACAGTAGTAACAACTTCCAAGACTCAAATATAAAACAAAAGTGCAGAAGTAAGATAATGGGTTGTCTCCCATAAGCGCTTTTCTTTAACGCCTTTCAGTTAGGCGCAGAAAGTGTGAATCAAGTATTATCAAGAGATGAAGCATTGACAGCGGGGTTTGGAGTTTTCTCAACTATGCATTGTATCTTATCTATGTAAGTTTCAGAGGCCCCTTTTTCATTGCTCTTAGGCTTGCTATTCTCATCAAACAAATTTTCAGGAACAAGCCAACCATAGTTATTTTCTAGAGCTTCATGCATTCCTAGGAGCTTACTAGGTATCGGTACTTTAATCTCCCCACCATCATTAACATTATTAGTGTACTTTATTCTATCCATGTCCATCTTTTTAAGTGTTCTTGCAAAGTCGGTATAAAATCCAAACCTCTTATACTTAATAAAAACTTTTCTAGCTTCTTTAGCTATATCACCAAATTCTCTAAGAAGGACATCTAAAACAAAATCTCTCTTTTCTCCCCTTTCCATATCGGAGAGTGTAAGAAACATATGTTGAATTATAGGATTAAGATTAACGAATCTAGTTTCCAACATGCGTACTAAAGAAGCAGCAGCAATTTCATAAGTAGGAGCAAGTTCTACCAAGTGTCTATCTTCAAAATCTTCAGCTGTACTAACATGAGTGAAAAAATCTTCTATATTATCTCTTCCAATGATAGACCCTCGTCCTACCGGTATGTCTTTTAGAGTGTATTTAGGAGGAAACATTATGAAATAAGCAAAAGGTAAATAAAGTAAATGCAAGTAACTAATTTTTTTGTGTTTTTAATATGGAGGGCGCAAACAAGACAGTAAATAAAGTAAATCTAGCAACTATTTTTTTTGTATTTTTGATATAGAGAGCAAACAAAGCAGTAAATAAAATAAAGTAAAGCAAGACAAAAACAAAATAAAGAGATTGGATGTGGGAGACTCCCCTTGCAGCGTGTCTTGATCTCCCCGGCAACGGCGCCAGAAAAAGAGCTTGATACGCGTAAAGCACACGTCCGTTGGGAATCCCAAGAGGAAGGTGTGATGCGTACAGCAGCAAGTTTTCCCTCAGTAAGAAACCAAGATTATCGAACCAGTAGGAGTCAAGGAACACGTGAAGGTTGTTGGTGGCGGAGTGTAGTGCGGCGCAACACCAGGGATTCCGGCGCCAACGTGGAACCTGCACAACATAATCAAAGTACTTTGCCCCAACATAACAGTGAGGTTGTCAATCTCACCGGCTTGCTGTAAACAAAGGATTAAATGTATAGTGTGGAAGATGATGTTTGTTTGCGAAGAACGATAAAGAACAAGTATTGTAGTAGATTGTATTTCAGCTGTAAAGAATGGACCGGGGTCCACAGTTCACTAGTGGTGTCTCTCCGATAAGAAATAGCATGTTGGGTGAACAAATTACGGTTGGGCAATTGACAAATAAAGAAGGCATAACAATGCACATACATATATCACGATGAGCACTATGAGATTTAATCGGGGCATTACGACAAAGTACATAGACCGCTATCCGACATGCATCTATGCCTAAAAAGTCCACCTTCGGGTTATCATCAGAACCCCTTCCGGTATTAAGTTGCAAACAACGGACAATTGCATTAAGTATGGTGCGTAATGTAATCAACACAAATATCCTTAGACAAAGCATTGATGTTTTATCCCTAGTGGCAACAGCACATCCACAACCTTAGAACTTTACATCACTTGTCCGGATTCAATGGAGGCATGAACCCACTATCGAGCATAAATACTCCCTCTTGGAGTCACAAGTATCAACTTGGCCGAGCCTCTACTAGCAACGGAGAGCATGCAAGAACATAAACAACATATATGATAGATTGATAATCAACTTGACATAGTATTCCATATTCATCGGATCCCAACAAACACAACATGTAGCATTACAAATAGATGATCTTGATCATGATAGGCAGCTCACAAGATCTAACATGATAGCACAATGAGGAGAAGACAACCATCTAGCTACTGCTATGGACCCATAGTCCAGGGATGAACTACTCACACATCGATCCGGAGGCGATCATGGTGATGAAGAGACCTCCGGGAGATGATTCCCCTCTCGGCGAGGGTGCCGGAGGCGATCTCCGGAATCCCCGAGATGGGATTGGCGGCGGCGTCTCCGGAAGGTTTTCCGTATCGTGGCTCTCGGTGCTCGGGGTTTTCGCGACGAAGGCTTTAAGTAGGCGGAAGGGCGGAGTCGGAGGGCTGACGGGGCCCCACACCATAGGGCGGCGCGGGCCCCACCCGGGCCGCGTGGCCCCGTGGTGTCGGCGCCCGTCGCCCCACTTCGTTTCCCTTTCGGTCTTCCGGAAGCTTCGTGGAAAAATAAGACCACGGGCGTTGATTTCGTCCAATTCCGAGAATATTTCCTTTGTAGGATTTCTGAAACCAAAAACAGCAGAAAACAACAACTGACTCTTCGGCATCTCGTCAACAGGTTAGTGCCGGAAAATGCATAATAATGACATAAAGTGTGCATAAAACATGTGAGTACCATCATAAAAGTAGCATGGAACATAAGAAATTATAGATACGTTTGAGACGTATCACCCGACTGTGGCACCGTCAAGATTTTCTACGCGCTATTGAAAGCGGCAAGTGATCATCTTCTGCAACAACGAGATCTAATCTCGTAGGCTTTGGAAATCTTCGAGGGTTCGTGATACGTCTCAAACGTATCTATAATTTCTTATGTTCCATGCTAGTTATATGACAATACTCACATGTTTTATATACACTTTACATCATTTTGATGCATTTTCTAGCACTAACTTATTAACAAGATGCCGAAGCGCCAGTTCCTGTTTTCTGCTGTTTTTGGTTTCAGAAATCCTACGCAGGAAATATTCTCGGAATTGGACGAAACAAAAGCCCACGGTCTTATTTTGCAAGGAGCTTTCCAGAACACCAAAGGAGAGACGGAGAGGGGCCAAGGGGACCCCACACCACAAGGCGGCGCGGCCAGGAGGGTGGGGCGCGCCCACCTATGGGGTGGGCCCCTCGGCCGCCTCCCGACTCTGCCCCTTCGCCTATTTATTCTCTCCGTCGCGAAAGCCCTAGTACCGAGGGCCACGATACGAGAAAAGTTCCAGAGACGCCGCCGCCGCCAATCCCATCTCGGGGGATTCAGGAGATCGCCTCCGGCACCCTGCCGGAGAGGGGAATCATCACCGGAAGGCTCTACATCACCATGCCCGCCTCCGGATTGATGCGTGAGTAGTTCATCCTTGGACTATGGGTCCACGACAGTAGCTAGATGGTTGTCTTCTCCTCTTGTGCTATCATGTTTAGATCTTGTGAGCTGCCTATCATGATCAAGATCGTCTATTTGTAATGCTAAATGTTGTGTTTGTTGGAATCCGATGAATATGGAATACTATGTTAAGTTGATTATTGATCTATCATATATGTGTTATTTATGATCTTGCATGCTCTCCGTTGCTAGTAGAGGCTCTGGCCAAGTTGATACTTGTGACTCCAAGAGGGAGTATTTATTCTCGATAGTGGGTTCATGCCTCCATTGAATGCAGGACGATGACGAAATTTCTAAGGTTGTGGATGTGCTGTTGCCACTAGGGATAAAACATCAATGCTTTGTCTAAGGATATTTGTGTTGATTACATTACGCACCATACTCAATGCAATCGCCTGTTGTTTGCAACTTAATACTGGAAGGGGTGCAGATGCTAACCCGGAGGTGGACTTTTTAGGCATAGATGCATGCTGGATAGCGGTCTATTTTATTTGTCGTAATGCCCTAAGTAAATCTTATAGTAGTCATCATGACATGTATGTGCATTATTATGCCGTCTCTATTTGTCAATTGCCCAACTGTAATTTGTTCACCCAACATGCTATTAATCTTATTGGAGAGACACCACTAGTGAACTGTGGACCCCGGTCCATTCTTTTACATCTGAAATACAATCTACTGCAATCATTGTTCTCTGCTGTTCTTTGCAAACAAACATCATTCTCCACACCATATGTTTAATCCTTTGTTTACAGCAAGCCGGTGAGATTGACAACCTCACTGTTAAATTGGGGCAAAGTATTTTGATTGTGTTGTGCAGGTTCCACGTTGGCGCCGGAATCCCTGTGTTGCGCCGCACTACACTCCTCCACCAACAACCTTCACGTGGCCTTCATCTCCTACTGGTTCGATAACCTTGGTTTCTTGCTGAGGGAAAACTTGCAGCTGTACGCATCACACCTTCCTCTTGGGGTTCCCAACGGACGTGTGCTTCATGCGTTATCAAGCTCTTTTTCTGGCGCCGTTGCCGGGGATCTGAAGAAAAAGTTACACCACAGAGATTGCTACTCCCACGGCAACAGCTCTTTTTCTGGCGCCGTTGCCGGGGAGATCAAGACACGCTGCAAGGGGAGTCTCCCACATCCAATCTCTTTACTTTGTTTATTGTCTTGCTTTACTTTACTTTATTTTCTGTCTTGTTTGCTTTCTTTATATCAAAAACACAAAAAAATTAGTTACTTGCATTTACTTTATTTTGTTATCATGTCTAGTCCTGTACTTGGTACTCTGTCACCCGAGGAATTGATCTTTACTTTTAAACAAGGGAGTGAGGAGAGTTTTAAAGAGGCTTGGTCTAGAATTTTTGATTCTTATGGTAAAACTGAACCTAAAATGACTCTAAGTTTGCTTCTTAGTAATTTTTATTTTAGGCTTATTGTTCGCTATATATATGCTTTGGATGCTTTAGTGGGAGGAGATTTCCTTCACTGCTATGGGGATCAAGCTTTTAATGCCATAAAGAAATTGGTTACATCATCTAGCTCCACTAATAATTTTGATTCATCTCTTGCTAGCATTCATAATAGATTAAACACTCTTGAAACAAATATATCTTGTTTAAAAGAAGGGTACAACCAGATTCGTGAATATTATGATTATGTTCCAGTAAGCTTTGAACCTTCAATGTGGGTCCCTACTATTAAGGTTGCTATTTGTGGTGAAACTTTTTATGCCCGTTGTGATATTATGTCTGAGTTTTGCCTTATGCCTAAAAGTATCTATGAATGTTTGACACTTTGGGGACTTACTGAAGGTGGAGAAGGAATAATTCTTACTGATAATTCTGTTATAATTTCTAAGGGGATAGCTGAAGGCGTGTTCACAACCTTTCTTGGAAGAACGGTATCCACCTGATTATCTCGTTATTGAATGTGTAGGGACGAGGCAAATCACACTTGGAAGATCCCTGCTTGAAACTCTTGGGAGCAACCTTAGATGTGGGAAAAGGCACTCTAAATTTTACCTCTACACCCGGATGCGGTCAAGTATTCCCTAGACCAAAGAGTAAGAATAAGAGTAAGAAGGGTAGGCGCAAAGCCCCTGGTAATAATGTTAATGCTTCTTCTCTTGATAATACTTGAGTTACACTTTCTGCGCCTAGCTGAAAGGCGTTAAAGAAAAGCGCTTATGGGAGACAACCCATTATTTTATTTCTGCAATTTTTGTTTTATATTTGTGTCTTGAAAGTTGTTATTACTGTAGCAACCTCTCCTTATCTTTATTTTATTGCATTGTTGTGCCAAGTAAAGTCTTTGTACTAGATTTGGATTTCTGCGCAGAAACAGATTTCTAGCTGTCACGAATTTGAGTAGATCTCTCTGTAGGAAACTCTAAAAAAATCTGCGAAAATTCATGAGTAATCCTCCGATATGTACGCAACTTTCATTCAATTTGAGCTTCTTCATCTGAGCATGTTAAGTGCCTCAAAAAAATTCATCTTTACGAACTATTCTGTTTTGACAGATTCTGCCTTTTTTTTTCACATTGTCTCTTTTACTGTGTTGAATGGATTTCTTTGTTCCATTAACTTTCAGTAGCTTTGAGGAATGTCCAGAAGTGTTAAGAATGATTGTGTCCTCTCTGAACATGTGAATTTTTGATTATGCACTAACCCTCTAATGAGTTTGTTTTGAGTTTGGTGTGGAGGAAGTTTTCAAGGGTCAAGAGAGGAGGATGATAAAATATGATCAAGAAGAATGAAAAGTCTAAGCTTAGGGATGCCCCCGTGGTTCATCCCTGCATATTTCAAGAAGACCCAAGCATCTAAGCTTGGGTATGCCCAAGGCATCCCCTTCTTCATCAATAACTTATCAGGTCACCTCTAGTGAAACTATATTTTTATTCCGTCACATCTTATGTGCTTTACTTGGAGCGTCTGTATGTTTTTATTTTTATTTTTGTTTGAATAAATTCGGATCCTAATATTCCTTGTGTGGGAGAAAGACACGCTCCGCTGTTTCATATGAACACTGGTGTTCTTAGCTTTACTTTTAATGTTCATGCCGAAGGTTGAAAACTGCTTCGTTCATTGCTATTTGGTTGGAAACAGAAAATGCTTCACGTGGTAATTGGTATATGGTCTTGAATAATTTGATACTTGGCAATTGTTTTGAGTTCTCAAGTAGATCATGTTTAAGCTCTTGCATCATGTAGTTTAAACCTATTAATGAAGAACTACCATAGAGCTTGTTGAAATTTGGTTTGCATGATTGGTCTCTCTAAAAGTCTAGATATTTTCTGGTAAAAGTGTTTGAAAAACAAGGAGACAGTGTAGAGTCTTATAATGCTTGCAATATATTCTTATGTAAGTTTTGCTGTACCGGTTCATACTTGTGTTTGCTTCAAACAACCTTGCTAGCCAAAGCCTTGTACTGAGAGGGAATGCTTCTCGTGCATCCAAAACCTTGAGCCAAAACCCATGCCATTTGTGTCCACCATATCTACCTACTATGTGGTATTTATCTGCCATTCCAAAGTAAATTGCTTGCGTGCTACCTTTAAAATTTCATTCCTTGTCTTTGCAATATATAGCTCATGGGAAAATAGCTTAAAAACTATTGTGGTAAAGAATATGTCGCTTATGTATCTTATTTCTTATAAGTTGCTTGTTGAGCGGTAACCATGTTTACGGGAAGCCATCAACTGTTACACCTTTGTTGAATATCATGTGATTTGCTATGCATGTTCGTCTTGTCTGAAGTAAGGGTGATTTATCATGATTAAATGGTTTGTTAGAGAAGAACATTGGGCCGCCAACCAAAGCCATGTATCATGGTGGAAGTTTCAGTTTGGACATTAATCCTCAATCTCTTATGAGAATATTATCTGTTGTTGAATGCTTAAGAATTAAAGAGGAGTCCATTATCTGTTTTCTATGTTTTCCCGGTATGGATGTCCTTAAGTTGAGATTTATCAAAAACGAGAAATCAAATGCGATCTATCTCCTTGGACCTTTGTACAGGTGACATAGAGGTACCCCTTTGTGACACTTGGTTGAAACATATGTAATGCAATGATAATCCATGGAAATCCGAGCTAATTAGGACAAGGTGCGAGCACTATTGGTATTCGATGCATGAGGCTTGCAACTTATAGGATGTTTTATGCATAACACATATGAATTATTACTACCGTTGACAAAATTGTTTCCATGTTTTCAAAATAAAAAGCTCTAGCACATGAGTAATCCACTGCTTCCCTCTGCGAAGGGCCTTTCTTTTACTTTATGTTGAGTCAGTTTACCTACTTCTTTCCATCTTAGAAGCAAACACTTGTGTCAACTGTGTGCATTGATTCTTACATACTTGCTTATTTGCATTCATCATATTACTTTGTATTGACAATTATCCATGAGATATACATGTTGAAGTTGAAAGCAACTGCTGAAACTTATATCTTCCTTTGTGTTGCTTCAAAACCTTCTATTAAGAATCTATTGCTTTATGAGTTAACTCTTATGCAAGACTTATTGATGCTTGTCTTGAAAGTACTATTCATGAAAAGTCTTTGCTATATGATTCAGTTGTTTAGTCATTATCTTTACCATTGCTTTGAATCACTTCATTCATCTCATATACTTTACAATAGTATTGATCAAGATTATGATAGTAGCATGTCACTTCAGAAATTATCCTTGTTATCGTTTACCTACTCGAGGGCGAGTAGGAACTAAGCTTGGGGATGCTTGATACGTCTCAAACGTATCTATAATTTCTCATGTTCCATGCTAGTTATATGACAATACTCACATGTTTTATATACACTTTACATCATTTTGATGCATTTTTTGGCACTAACCTATTAACAAGATGCCGAAGCGCCAGTTCCTGTTTTTTGCTGTTTTTGGTTTCAGAAATCCTACACAAGAAATATTCTCGGAATTGGACGAAACAAAAGCCCACGGTCTTATTTTGCACGGAGCTTTCCAGAACACCGAAGGAGAGACGGAGAGGGGCCAAGGGGGCCCCACACCACAAGGCGGCGCGGCCAGGAGGGGGGGCCCACCTATGGGGTGGGCCCCTCGGCCGCCTCCCGACTCTGCCCCTTCGCCTATTTATTCTCTCCGTCGCGAAAGCCCTAGTAACGAGAGCCACGATACGAGAAAAGTTCCAGAAGACGCCGCCGCCGCCAATCCCATCTCGGGGGATTCAGGAGATCGCCTCCGGCACCCTGCCGGAGAGGGGAATCATCACCGGAGGGCTCTACATCACCATGCACGCCTCCGGATTGATGCGTGAGTAGTTCATCCTTGGACTATGGGTCCATAGCAGTAGCTAGATGGTTGTCTTCTCCTCTTGTGCTATCATGTTTAGATCTTGTGAGCTGCCTATCATGATCAAGATCGTCTATTTGTAATGCTACATGTTGTGTTTGTTGGGATCCGATGAATATGGAATACTATGTCAAGTTGATTATTGATCTATCATATATGTGTTGTTTATGATCTTGCATGCTCTCCGTTGCTAGTAGAGGCTCTGGCCAAGTTGATACTTGTGACTCCAAGAGGGAGTATTTATGCTCGATAGTGGGTTCATGCCTCCACTGAATCTGGGACAGTGATAGAAAGTTCTAAGGTTGTGGATGTGCTTTTGCCACTAGGGATAAAACATCAATGCTTTGTCTAAGGATATTTGTGTTGATTACATTACACATCATACTTAATGCAATTGTACATTGTTTGCAACTTAATGCTTGGAAGGGGTGCGGATGCTAACCCGAAGGTGGACTTTTAGGCATAGATGCATCTTTGGATAGCGGTCTATGTTATTTGTCGTAATGCCCTAAGTAAATCTCATAGTAGTCATCATGACATGTATGTGCATTGTTATGCCCTCTCTATTTGTCAATTGCCCAACTGTAATTTGTTCACCCAACATGCTATTAATCTTATTGGAGAGACACCACTAGTGAGCTGTGGACCCCGGTCCATTCTTTTACATACTGAAATACAATCTACTGCAATCATTGTTCTCTGCTTGTTCTTTGCAAACAAACATCATTCTCCACACCATACGTTTAATCCCTTGTTTACAACAAGCCGGTGAGATTGACAACCTCACTGTTAAGTTGGGGCAAAGTATTTTGATTGTGTTGTGCAGGTTCCACGTTGGCGCCGGAATCCCTGGTGTTGCACCGCACTACACTCCTCGACCAACAACCTTCATGTGGCCTTCATCTCCTACTGGTTCGATAATCTTGGTTTCTTACTGAGGAAAAACTTGCTGCTGTACGCATCACACCTTCCTCTTGGGATTCCCAACGGACGTGTGCTTCACGCGTTATCAGTTAGTCTCATGATCTTCTCGTTGCTCCCATCTTCTAGATTGCATCTTGGCTTGGTTTTCGTTCTTGCGGTAGGAATTTTTTTGTTTTCTATGCTACGAATCCCTTCATGCCTATGTTCATGTTATCCTTTCTAGAGATACCTGCTAGGGTAATGAAAAGATTGGATTTCTATAGATCTAGGTTTTCCTGGCAGTCTGATGAAAATAAGAGAAAATATAGGCTAAAACAATGGAATATTGTAAGTCGGCCTAAAGATCAAGGTGGCTTAGGTATTGAGGTACTCGAACTCAAAAACAAATGCTTATTGAGTAAATGGCTCTATAAGTTGCTTAATGAGGACGGGGTGTGGCAGGAGTTGATACACAATAAATACTTAAGACAAAAGATCTTATCGGCAGTACAAGCTAAGTCCACAGATTCTCCCTTTTGGAAGGGTCTAATGAGAGTGAAGGATGAGTTTTTTAAGAGGGGTTCCTTCAAAATTGGAAATGGGCTGAATACTAGATTCTGGGAAGATACTTGGTTAGGGAATACCGCACTAGCACATCAATACCCGTCGTTATACAATATTGTGCGCCGTAAAAATGTAACGGTAGCTCATGTGTTAGCTCAAACCCCGCTGAATATTAGTTTTAGACGGGTGTTGTTGGGAAATAGATGGACTTTATGGTTATAGTTATGCCAAAAGCTTATGCGGGTAAATCTTAATGATGTGCAAGATCGCTTTGTTTGGGTCCTGACAACCAATGGTATGTTTACGGTAAAATCTATGTATGAGGACCTTATGAGTGATCACACCCCATACCTGAGAAAATATCTATGGAAGGTTAGAGTTCCTTTAAAAATAAAAGTATTCATGTGGTTCCTTAGTAACAAGGTTTTGCTAACTAAAGATAATTTAGCTAAACGAAATTGGAATGAGTGTATGAAATGTGTTTTTTGTGGTGGACAGGAAACCGTTGAACATCTGTTCATTGATTGTCCTTTAGCTAAACTTCTTTGGCGCACGGTCAATTTCACCTTTGCTCTTCTACCTCCAACCAATATTACAAATATGTTTGGTAATTGGTTAAATGGAGTAGATAGACAAACTAAAACTTTTATCCGAATTGGGGTCTTGGCTTTATGTTGTTCTATTTGGAGGACAAGAAATGATATTATCTTTAACAAAAAAAAATCTTTTCATTACTTGCAGGTTATTCATACGATGGCACATTGGGTTCAGCTATGGGGCCTCCTCTCGCCGGAGGGACAGCGGGATGCCATGGCTTCTGGATGCATACGGCTCCAGACGGTCGCTCATGATATCTTGTGCCAGACTGGTGCGGCGTCATACTAGGAGAATACAGTGACGAGCACTATTACTATGTTTTATTTGTTCCGCTGGTTGATTTTTGTATCAACTGTAGGCGATGATTGAGTTGTGAGACTTGTAAAACTTAACTTTTACAGTATTTTAATAAAAGACCGTGTGCATCATCATGATGCAAAAGCCGCGGTTAAATTCCCCATTTCGAAAAAAAACATGGATATAAACATAAGGATTTTCTCATTCAACCTCGTGCCAAACAATTTAATTATCAAGTATTTTCGCTCCTTAGAACTATTTCTTACACACGTGAGCGGTGAGAAGATGATGTTACCTAAATAGACGTGCTTAATTTGTTACTTTCAGTAATAATGGATCTAGCATGAACGAGTGGAACAAGCATTGAAGCATGATTGTGCATGGGAATGGAGCGCTTAGAGATTGAAGATGACGTTACAAGTGAAGATTTTAGAACTTTAAAATCACCGTGTAATGGTGAATGAATACTTGGATGAAATATTCAAGCTCATACTTCATAATTTCGTCTGTAGCTTGATATGGTGTTGTGTCACCTTTATTTTTATACCATGCTCATGTTATTTTCGCAACAATTAAAATAAACAGTTTTTAGAGTTCGTATCTAAGAAGGAAAATCCATCTAGGATGGACTTGGGCCACCAACTCCTTTACTGGCCGAAAACCCTTCATCTACTCGTTAAATAGCCCCCATTAGGGTCACTTTAGACTTGGATGTTGATAGACAAAAAGTTAGCCATTGCTGCAACTACATGTACTTCGATTTGAGGCCAATGCTAGATCAAGGCAACAATTGGAATCCCACCTCTTTAATAAAGCTCTTATCCATATTCAAAATTTGTTGATTGCACTTTTAGTTCTTACTTATTCTCGGGTTAGAATTAAAGACCTTTTACTCAAGGATGTTCATAAATTTTACATTAACTTGGATATTCCATGGGTTCAGTTGATAAAAGGGGCATATTACACTAACGCAAATTAACCTGGTGTTCACTTTGAGGGTTCATTATGGTGGAAGTCCAAGCTCAAATTAATTGATACCTATAAGTCCATGGCTAGATGCAACTTGGGAGATGGAAGAACAATTTTTCTGTTCTGATTTATGAAATGAAAATTGTTTGCATCACATTGGCACACATGGTCTCATTTTCAGAACAACATAACATGACCGTGGCACAAGTAATCAATACTGAAGTTTTAGAGGACTTGTTTCATTTACCTCTTTCCCAACATGCTTTTCTAGAATTTGAAGAATTTGAGATGATTTTTCAAAATGCTTTGACAAGAGTTCACTAAAGCCAGCAGGATGAATGGAGTTACATTTGGGGAAATAAGGAATTCTCATTTCAAAGAGCCTACAAGGTCATGGATGGAAACCAAATGGCTCCACAACATTTCACATGGCTTTGGGAAACTTCATGCCAAGCCAAACATAAATTCATCTTCTGGTTGCTTTTATATGACAGACTAAATACTAGAAATTTATTTGGAAGAAGAAACCATCAATCTGGTAAAATAGAATATTTTTTTCACTCTCTTTTAGTTTAAATTGCATGCATTCGGACTATCAATGGAAATATTTAGATTGAATGAGACCGTAGGATGCAATTTTACATAATTTTGGGTAGGCCAAAATGAAAAATTAGTTCCAATTATTGTGCTAAAAAATAATTGAAAATTGGAGCAATTGCTGTGGACATTTAAATGCAAATTTTCTAAAATTGTAGTGTGGAGAAGGGTTATTTCATGAATTACACTTGTGGTCCACGTCCAGAAATATTATCACAAGATTTTGCACAAGAGGAGAGCGAGGGTTTTGTTGGATCCACTCTACGAAAGTGGAGATGAACTTACTTCTTTCAAAAGAAAGATGAAACGTTGTGCAATGCATGAAAATTTATTGGCATAGATCCAACTATTGGGAATGATCAACATAGCTCCACCTATTGGGACTATATACATAAGCTCTATAGGTTTCTCCTCAAGGGTGACATGTCTACACTTGTCAGTTCTCACCCAAAATTGTCTCCATACCAATAGCAGGTTGTTTCAAATGGTTGTGGTGCTTGGATCAAGTTGAACATCTCAATCCAAGTAGGACTAATGCCAATGATAAGGTGATGACTTGTGAAAGCATTTTATTTAAGTTTTGACTGATATTGCTTGATGCTTAGTTAAAATTTATTCGTGGGAAACCTAAAAAAGAGAGGTAGGAATCCAGGGAGGCCATTCATTTTAAACCATTGTTGGAAAATCCTCGAAAATTGTGAGAAATGGAAAAACAGCCCCTCCAATGAATTCACAAACAAAGGGAAGACTTCTTCTAGCTCGATTGGAGATGGTTTTGGGGTGGACACCGATGATGATGGATCAAATTACCCCACTCATATTTCATCAATCAACAGAGGTAGGCCCAATGGAAGGAAGGAAGCAAAGAACAAGAGGGCGAATGGAGACGAGGGGGTTACAAGGAATCATTGTACAACATGATGTAGTCGAGGAAGAATATTGCTATGCAAAAGGAGAGAGTTGATGAGCAAGAAATTGGAGAAGAGTAAATTAAGGAAGGAGGCGGCCGAGGAGACGAGGGGTGCAACCTAGGACAGGAGTGCATCGACCGAGGAGATCTTTGCAGAGATCGAGGAGTGGAAGGTGGCGGCCGAGGAGATGGACAAGATGATAGAGAATGAGCAACGTTCATGGACCCAAGTGGTCTAGATGGGAAGGGCCAAGTATATCTAGAGCTTTGCCATGACCAAATGTTGGCATGAAGAGAGTACTCCCGGAACAATGGTGGTAATGGTGGCGGTGCCATTTGAGAGAGAACATTGATGCACTTTTGGTTTGTGGTTTTGTTCATGCACCAATAACTTTTATTTAGTGATGTTCATGCAGTTTGCCCTCGGTTCTATTCTTGAAGTTGGACTTTAAATTCAAAATATTATAAATTTGGATGATGAAACACTTAATTTGATTATCATATGTTGAAAATTTTAGTTTATTCGGTCCATATATGCAATGTCCGAGAAAGAGAATAGACAAGCATACAACAGGCCTGGCATCTTTTCCATTAATCTTCATATTTGAATGCCATATAAAAAGAAGAGGCTATAGGTCTAATTGAAGCCCATGAGCTGCCGAGTCGTCAATTCCTGTCATCAAAGTACCACGAGAGCGGCAGAATTGAAATGCTCCACTCGATGCGCAATTCAGTTGTTCCAGCTGCCTCGTCTCGTCCATGTCTCCGGCCCCAGCCAAGACACATACGAGCACCACCTCTGCTTCAGTGGTTCAAGGATGAATTGCTCAAGTAACAAGATTCTCCAAGAAGAAACCCACCGAGATCAAGCACCACGTACACAATATGGATCTCGTACGGCACCAGTAATGCGAGGTGTGTACAGTTGAAGAGGCTGAAGCAGCGTTTGCGCCTCCCTCTCACGCATGGTCCAGTGCTGCCGCCCACGCATGTCTCAATGTCTGCCTGCACATACTACACGTCTCGCCGATGATGGCGCCGCAGTGGTGCTCAGTCGCGGACCCCCTCAACACCTGAAGGATGACGCCCCGGTCGTCGCTCTCGACCCCCCCTCCATTATTCCACCAGGTGCTCGACCGCTCGCCGCCCCTCCGCCAGTGGCCTCGCCGGCCGAGTCCCTGTCCGTCGCGGCGTCACCGCGTCCCCGATCGACCTCCCCCTTTTCCCGCGACCGTTACTTTGTGTCCAGGGCTTTCATCGATCAACCAGCGAGTCAGTGACCACAACATCAGCAAATTCAGCATGTCGACTACTGCATCAATCGATCATCGTCAGGACCATGCGAGCACTTTCTTGGGTGTGGATTCTAGCCATGGATATGGATGAGTGGTATAAAAACGCCAACAGGCCACGAGAAACTGAATCCCGAGGAGGGAGGAACTTTCTTTCGTAATCGATCAAGAGCTGCTTACAGAGCCGGTTAAAACTAAAGAATCATTTTCTCGTTTGCACGATCGAGTCTTGCCAAGTTGAAAGAATATTCCGTGCATGTGGGTATGCCTGCGCGCGAGGATACATGACGTATACATAGTTCCCTGATGTTGAGAAGACAATGCGCGCGAGGATGAAGCCAGTGGCACAAGAGACAACGATGACACAGGGGCACAGGGCACGCATGCTCATTCAGTGACCGCGCGCGTCTACCTACCCTGTTCGGAAATAGTGTCCCTGATTGATTTAGATTCACATGTTTCTGAATACTAAACGTGTGCAGAACTGCAGATACATGCAAGTTTAGATTAATCTGCGACACTTATTTCTGATCGGAGGGAGTAAATATCACAATAGTGAGCAAATAATAAACCCAGGAATGGTGAGAGAATTAGGGTTGAACTTTGATAGAAGTGAATTGGAGATTGGTGAGTTAAAGATACAGAACAGAAGGAAGTATTAGCATATACGAGACCAGCAGGAGCCCTAAACAGTTGTGTTCCTTTCAACTTGGCAGTGAGGGCTACTCCGGTGCTCCCCCCTAAACTAAGTTGAAGGGTCATAGTTGATATTTTTTTCTATATTGGATCCGCCGAAATTCATGTCTAGCCCATGTATACTTGTCTATATTGATACGATATGTATACGTCGCGCAAGGAAAAAGAAGTGATCACATAAGCAAGATCTTTATAGCATTTTTTTATTTCGGCACACGCACGTGACCGTAGATACGTATAAAACGAGGTACAACACAACGGGGGACCATACGAGCCTGTACATGGCTGTACGGACGGTGGACCTATACTCAAAATTACGATCGTGAGCCCTCTTACGAACATCTATGGAAAGATCTTCACCATTATTGTATTTTACGTGCCCATATTTTTCCAGGGGAGGAGCACCGGAGCAGAAGTGCTTGGCAGTGCAGGGGAACATGGATGGTGGTTGGATCAAAGAAGGATGTTGGTAGACGATGGATCAAGGCGTGAATTATTAGTAGGAGTGGCGGATAGGGTAACTGCTATCGCTGCTACCTGACTGGTAGGATACAGAGAGCAGTGCACTCGCCGACCGAACGGAACCACTAATTCCAGCAGGGGAAGGCAGGGCTGAGTAGCTGACGCTGCATTCACCAAGCTCAGGGCGATGCACAGTCGACCAGCCGTACCAGTACGGTACGTCGTCGTCAACCTTGGCCGCGCGTCACTGGCCAATAATGGAGGAGGCAGCGGCACGCCAGCCGCAGCAGACGCACTGCATGCCTCGCGGTGGCTCCCGGTGTGGCTGGTGGTGGTACGTTTCCAGCTTGGCTAGCCGGCCGGCCGACAGATTTCGACGCGGCGACATACGAGGCACGGCATGGGGTGGCGATTTCGGACGGCTCTTTAGCTGTTCACCATCTGCGCATCTGGTACGATGGTGATTGGGAAAAAATAAGGCCAAACTCTTCACGAGTAATCATCAATAATTGTCAACATAAAGAGGCAATCGATCTCTTTAACCAAAACATGCATGACAAAAAACGAGAGGGAAATGACAAGGAAATTGGAGTGAAACGAGAGGAGCGGTAATGGCCGTGGAGACCGGCTCCGGGTCGCGGTCGCGTGTGACGCGGCGGTAAATAATCCCTGTGGTGGCTGTCATGGTCGCCTGTGATAGCTCCACTCGATCGCCCCCGCACCCTCAAGTATATCGATCCACCCCATGGTGTCCAGCAGCTCCTGCTCTTTACATAACTGCTTTGCCTCCTTCTTCCCCTCTCA